>NW_022985179.1:190394-203323 GCF_010093535.1 Lindgomyces ingoldianus | reverse complement strand
TACTACTTAAGTGCTTATACTATAAGCAGCTAGCTGTTAGAGCCTATTTAACACTAATTAGTAGTTAATTTAATTAACTATAAATTAGTAAAAGTAATAATAAAGTACTTATACTTTATAAGGTACTTTATTTTGTTACTTATTTTTTAGAAAAAGTAATAGTAAAGTACTTATACTTTATAAAGTACTTTATTTAGTTACTTATTTCTTAGAATAGTAAATTAATCCTTTACATTATATAGTAAGCTCTGCTACTATATAAAGTAAAAAAAAAAATAGTGTAAGACACACACTAAAGCTACTAAAGCTGCATAACTTAGTAGCTAGATAATAGCACATTAATTCTTTACATTATACAGCAAGCTCTGCTACTGTACAAAGTAAAAAGAAGATAGTGTAAGGCGCACACTAAAGCTATTAAAGCTGCACAACCTAGCAGCTAGATAACAGCAGTACTTGTGTAATCTACTAAAAAAGTAATTAACTATACTATTATAATAAAATCCTACTAGCAACTAACAACTTTATATAATAATAAAAAAAATAAGAAATAATTTCTATTATATAAATAACTTATAAAGGACACAGGAATATTAAAAGTAACACTATAAAATAAGACTAGCCTAAAGTACTAAAATAACAAGATTAATATGTTAGAAGCTTTAATAAGCTTATAGACTTAATTATATATAAGTTATATAATTACTAATTTATATATAACAACTTAGAAGGGCGCTACTTTTCTAAGTATATACATAAAGAATTTTAAAAAATAGACACTATAAAACTTCTTAGCACTTAGCTGCACATTTAAAAGAGAGCTTATATAAGTGCTAAAGAATAAGAAAATTACACTATAGCTAAGCACTAAAGGTACTTAAGCCTAGAAGCTGTATAATATAGCATAAGAAAAAGTAATTACACTAAAAAAGCTTTATATATAACCTTTATTACTATATAAAGCTCTGCACAGAAGCAGACTAAACATAATGCTACTATTAACACTAAATATACTAGCATTACCTGCTTTTACACCTTAGCTAGCACTACACTAATTACTGTATAAATAATACATGCTACCCTACCTAACGCCTGCTCCACACCCTTAATTGTACACACCACCGCCTGCAGTAGTGTATGCACCACTAATACCACCTGCATAATCTATACTACATTACAGCCTGTATAAACTTCCACCCTAGAGGGAAACTGCTAAAGAAAAACTCTTAGCAGATAAAATTATATAATTTTAAAAAGCATAAAAAAAAATAATAACTATATAAGTTAACTATATAATATTTTTATAAATAAAATAAAAATTTTTATTAATTTATATTAATAGCTAGATATTTAGAAAACTTAGTATATAGACATCTTTCTAGATATTCTAAAAGGTTAGGCAAATATGTACTATATGCATAACATAGGCCCTAGACATAACTAGAAGCATTTATATAACACTTTAAGTAGTTACTTTAACACTAATGTAAACTATAGCTAGTACTAGATAGACTAGATAATAATAACTTTTACATAATACTAATAAAAAAACTTTAATAAGAGTTTATATAAAGCCTTTAAAATAATAATTAATAAGCTTACACTTATATAAAAAGCACTAAGAATAAAATTCTAAAAAAATATTCTACTGCACACTACTATTATATAAGCCTATTAAGGATAACTAGAACTAGAATATACTATGTTTACTATTAAGCCCTTATATAAAGCCTTATTTAGTAACTTATAGGCATTACTTTAAGTTACTATAAACTAAAAGGTAAACTAATACCTCTAAAAACTGCCTAATATATACTACATAGACTACTAATATAACTCTGCATAATAAAAGTCTGCATAATAAGAAGAAAGCTTCTCTCTATATAGAAAAAAACAACATAAAAGATCTCTATTTAGGTTTAGGCTATAATCTAGAAATAACTGTACATAAACAAAGAAGTGCTTTGTCTGCTATAAGAAAAAATGTTAGTTATTAAACTACCCTTATAATAACTATACATAAGCAAAGAACTAGTACGTTACCTTATATAAAAATTTCTATAATAAGACTTTATTATATAAAGCTATTACCTTATATATCTAAGACTTTAAAGGTTACCTTAAAAAAAAATAATTTACATAATGTAAAAAAAATAAAATAAAAAAGTAAAAATGCTAAAAAAGCTATTAACTACTTTACCTTTACTGCCTATCTACACTGTATAACAGAAAAGGACATCTACAGCATTAAACCTAAAGAATATGCTAAGCAGTTTATTCTTAATAACTAATACTATATAGTATACTAAGGCAAACTATAAAATATAGGCATAGTAAAGATCTTTACTATTAGCAAGTCCTAACTTAAGGTGTATGTATAAAAGAACCTACATATAAAAATTAATTAGACACCTAGCTAAATAGATATTAGCTTTAAAAGCTAGACACTAAAAAGATTAATTAGTACTATATAAATCTAAAACTTAATTAGTCTAGTTACATACTACATTCTAGAGACTTTAACACTATTTTTACTATTACTAGCAGATGCTAACTAACTTAGAGCATACTTTAATAATATTCTAAATATTATTATATATAAAAATAAAACTATAGTACTTATTATATAAAAATAAAAACACTTTTTTTAATATTAGTAAGAAAGAATTTATATCTTTTTTTACTAAATTAAAACTTTACTGCCTTTACTACTAATTTAGACACCTTTACATAGAGAGACTCTAGAAGATGCTAACTAGCGCTAGCTATAATGTTAATGCTATAGTGCTAGAAGAGATTAAGAAGTTTTACTACCTCTACTAATTATATAACTAGGCTCTACAAAAATTTAAGTTTATAATTAAAGATAACACTTACTTTAACTATAAAGTTATTATTAATGTTATATAAATTAATAATAAAGATGTCTTATATATTATTAATATAAACACATTATTTTAGGCTGCTACATTTCTAAAATCTATGTCTACACAAAATACCTAGAATGCACTATGTAAATGCTAAATTAACACTTATTAAAGACTTTTAAACTATATTATGTATAACTTTAGTATAAACTTTACTTTAAAGAATTTTTAAGCTTATGTAAAGATTATAAAAGCTACATATAAGCAGATGCCTATAGAAGCACATTAGGCAGTTAGAAAAGTTAAGCGCGCGCATACACCTCTCTAACAAGTGTTTAACATTCTAAAGACTAAGCTAGGTAACTGTACAGATAATAAGGCTATCCTATAGATAGCAGTTAAGGCTCTAAATAACATAGCTAGCCTGCACAGTCTAGTACCTATACTGCTAGTTTTTAGAGCATACCTAAGAATTAACTTAGACTTTCTACTATTACTAAATATTATTACATAAGTAAGCGCTATATAAAAAGTAATAAAGATACTTTAAAAGAACTATGTAAAAGTAAACATTAATTATGTAATTAATACTTATAATAGCCTTATAACACATAAAGTTCTTAACCTCCCCCTTAGCTTAAAGATTATAGCATAAAAAAAGAAAAAAAGCTAGACTAGCTTATATAAAATTAAAAGCATTAAAAAAAGAAATATTATTATTAAAAAAAAATAGCCTACTAAAGCTCTAATGTACGCAGGTTAAACTATACTATAAAGAAAAAAAAAAGATAACTTACTTATAATAGATAACCTAGATAAACTAATTCTTATATAAAAAGATCTTCTAAAGAAAAGGAAAAGAGAACAGCTTTATAAAAATATTATAAAAGTAAAACTAAAGCCTACTACAAACTAAGCCCCTTAAGATAGTAATGCTGCACTAGTGCAAAAGAAAAATATAAATATAAAAAAAAGTAAAAAGTAAAAAAAACCTGTATAAAGTCTAGACTAGGTATTTCTAACCTAGAAAAAAAAAGATAATTAGGCCTTATCTATTAAGCTTTATACAGATAGTGTAATTACTATACTTAGAAAACTATTTAAAAAATTAAACTATATAAAAATAGACACTTTAATTACTAATAGCACTTTTAAAGTTATAGTATATAACTTAATAAAGCATAAAGGTTAGATTTTTAACTTCTGCCTTATATAAGAAGTAAAAGGTAAAATAACTTAACTATATAAAAAATTCTACCTAGTGTTTACTAGCTACTTAGATAAAAAAAAAAAGAAATTCTTACTTAGTTACTAACTATTTAGAAGATAAGCTAAAGACTACTTTTAGCTATAAAAGTAAGCCTAAAAGCTATGTATAAAATGCATTTTAAACTATGTAATATTACATAAGCATATATTTAATTAATAGATAAGCTTATGCGCACACTATATATAAAGCTACTAAAGAAAATGCGCTAGAGCTTTCTACTAAATATAATACTCTAGGTTGTACAACTCTTATATAAAGCTACTAAATTAGGACTATATTAGTTTAAGATATACTATAACTACTATAAAAAAAAGCTGTGTATGCATATCTTTTTATATAACTCTTACCTTTTAATTACTAATAAAGAAGAGCACACTTTTAGTATTACTAGCTTATAAATAAATAACACTTTAAGCATTATAATAAAGAATTTTATATAAAAAGAAAAAAAGAAACTATAAAAAGTAAAGTTCTATATAAAAGGTAAGACTATTCTAGTAAAGAAGCAGCCTATTAAGTTTAATAGTAAAAGAATTAAGCTTACACATAACATAGTAGTTTTTACTTAAAAAAGATAAGTAAGCTACTTTTATATAATTAACTTAAAAGACAAGAATGCTGCATAATAATATATTAAGTAATGTGTAAAAGAGGCATATATTACATTTATATGTTAACTAAAGGTAGTATTTAACCTGTTTATTACTATACAAACTATAAACCCTTTACATAATAATATTAACACACTTAACGCATAAATCTAATAGTAGATAAATAATAGTAAGCGCAGTCTTACCTTTTTACTATTATAGCTTAATTATGCAAAGCTATTTATCTTTATAGATAGATTATTTACTAATAATAAAAACCTTAGCTTATAGCTAAAATTTTTAATTATATTAAGTAATAAAGACTATATAGAGTAAAGTAACTACTTTAAAATACTAGGCAACATTATACACTAGAATTCTACTAAGTGTAAAAAAGTAACTAGAAGTGTTCTTACTAGTAAACTATATAGAATAGTTAAAAGGTTTAATAATATAATTACACTTAGTATAACTTTATAGTAAATTATATAAACACTTAAACTGCTACTAATTCTAGTAGTAATCTACATAGATTTAAGGTCTTTATATAATTACCTTATTAAGCTAGGCACTACTAGTAAAAAGTAACTTATAATTAACATTATATTACTCTATAAATTATATAAGAAAAGGGAAATTACTAAAATAAAGTAAATTAATAGTAAAAATAACTTAGTAAATGCATGTATAAAGAAAACACTAAACTAGGCTTTTTAATTATTAGTCCTAACTAACTGCCTCTTTATCTAGATAGAAGCATCTGTGGACTAGCTAGATTCTATGCGCAAAGATGCTTTAGACTAACTAGACTAATAACGCCTTTATATAAGGCTTATTTCTTTTTATTTTATTTTTTTTTATATTATACACACTTATTTTTTTTATTATAAGGATCTGTTACTATTAGCACTATATAAAAAGAGAAAAGAGCTAGGGGATTATACAGTAAGGCTTAGAAAGTAAAGAATAAAGAAGAGAAAAGCTATTTACATAGCATAACTAGCCTATTCTAATGCACAGCATTACTAAGGCAAGTCTTAATAAATAGAGTAGAGTAAAGGCAGAACATAATTAGATAGACCTACACAAATAAAAGGGAGGTAATGTGTACAAAAGGTAACTCTTTAGATAAAAAGAAAAGTTGCTAGTGTCTGTACACAGCAGCAGCGTTGCGGCCTAGATACAAGCAATCACGCACAAGCAGGATCACGTATCTATGTTACATAATGCTTGTGCGCGAACCTCTGTGCATAAATATCTAGATATCCCTCTTTTTCTTTGTACAGAGAAAAGACAAGAGTAATAGAACTAGAAACATGTTGCCCTTACTTTACCTACCTTGTACGCTGTGCACACTGTACACCACTCTTACTCTTGCTACTTAAGTGCTTATACTATAAGCAGCTAGCTGTCAGAGCCCATTTAACAAAAAGTAATAATAAAGTACTTATGCTTTATAAGGTACTTTGTTTTATTACTTATTTCCTAGAAAAAGTAACAACAGAGCACTTACACCTTGTAAGGTACTTTATTTAGTTACCTATCTCTTAGAATAGCAGATTAATTCTTTACATTATATAGCAAGCTCTGCTACTATATAAAGTAAAAAGGAGATAGTGTAAAACGCACACTAAAGCTATTAAAGCTGCATAACCTAGTAGCTAGACAATAGCAGATTAATCCTTTACATTATATAGCAAGCTCTGCTACTGTACAAAGTAAAAAGGAGATAGTGTAAGGCGCACACTAAAGCTATTAAAGCTGCACAACCTAGTAGCTAGACAACAGCAGTACCTACGCAATCTACTAGAAAAGTAATTAACTATACTATTATAATAAAATCTTACTAGCAACTAACAACTCTACATAATAATAGAAAAAATAAGGAATAATTTCTATTATATAAATAACTTATAAAGGACATAGGGATATTAGAGGTAACACTATAAAACAAGACTAGCCTAGAGTACTAGAATAATAAAATTAACATGTTAAAGGCTTTAATAAGCTTATAGACTTAATTATACATAAGTTATATAATTACTAATCTACATATAATAACTTAAAAAGGCGCTACTTTTTTAAGTTTATATATAAAAGATTTTAAAAAATAAATACTATAAAACTTCTTAGCACTTAGCTACATGTTTAAAAGAGAGCTTATATAAGTACTAAAAAATAAAAAAATTATACTATAGCTAGGCACTAAAGGTACCTAAGCCTAGAAGCTGTATAATATAGTATAAAAAAAGTAATTATACTAAAAAGGCTTTATATATAACTTTTATTACTATATAAGGCTCTGCACAGAAGCAGACTAAATATAATGCTGCTATTAACACTAAACGTACTAGCATTACCTACTTTTATACCTTAGCTAGCACTACACTAATTACTGTACAAACAATACATGCTACTCTACCTAACGCCTGCTCTATACCCTTAATTGTACACACTACTGCCTGCAGTAGTGTATGCACTACTAATACTACCTGCATAATTTATACTACATTACAACTTGTATAAACTTCTACCTTAAAAAGAAACTGCTAAAGAAAAACTTCTAGTAGATAAAATTATATAATTTTAAAAAGTATAAAAAAAAGATAATAACTATATAAGTTAACTATAACGTACTTTATAGGCGAGTTGCTTACACACCTAAGTTGCTTACTTTTGCTAAGACCCTACTATACTACTTTTTCTACACTAATGCATTTCTAATAACACTACTTAAACATGTTAAAAGAACATTAGATGCAGCTTACACTCTAGGCTTTTAAATAAAACATAACACTTTTTAACTAACACGCTGCAGCTATCTATAGGGTCTTTTAAAAAATAATAAGCAACTAACACGCTAGACAACCTTTCTAAGCTAATTATACAGCTAACTTATAAAAGCTAGATAATAATAAAAAGCAGGTAATTATTTAGCACATACTTAAGCTAAATGCGCAAGGATTTCCCCCCTAGCTAGTAGCTGTAGCTAATATAGCTAATTTTTTACACGCTAAGCATAATATAGACTATGTTAGTATAAACTAGCTTAATATATTTATTAAGTGTTACCTAAAGCTTAAAGTAAAGTTTAAGTATAAGTATAATTATAAAAAAGCTTTTTATAAAAATTCTATAGTAATTTAAGGCTAGTTTAACCTTATAAAAAATATTAAAGCTAAGTATAGCATCTAAGATAATAACATGTACAACTTTAATAAGATAAAGTTTATAATAGGCTAGATATCTACTAGAGCAGTTATTACAGGTTTAGAGAGATAAGAATAGCTAAAAGCAGTCTAGCTAAGTAACTAAGAGTAGACAACAGCTATCTAGGGCATTAATGCTAAAAAGTAGGCTATTCTGCTTTTTATTATCTTTTAGGGTAGCAACTACCTCTTAAACTAGTATAAGAAGGAAAATATACTTTAAAATTAAGTTATTATAATCTCTAAGCGTAGCTAGACTACTAATTAGCTTAGTTTAGACTAGTTAAAGCACTTTAACGCGCATATAAAAAAGTGTACTGTTAGCAGCTACTGTCTGCTAGTTATTAACAGCTATAAAAGCTATAACTTACTTTATTTTTAGTAATACTATAAGAATAATAAGATTATTACTATTTATATGCTTTTTTACTTATTACACTTTTTATAGCTACTTAATGTAGGTTGTTTTACTTTTTTAAAAAAGGTGTATAAGCGCTAAGCTAAAAACCTTATGCACAACTAGATTACTTATATTATAAAAATAAAGTTCTTACTATGCTTTAAAGTAGCCTATAATGCTGTAATTACTTTTAGTAATATCTAAAAAAGGTTTTAAGGCGCTAGATTAGTTCTTTTTAACCTATAATAAGTTATAATAGGCTTTAATATAAAGTTGCGCACTTTATTACTACTACTACTTATATATAATAAGCTTTAGCAGTTATAAACTCTAAGTAATACTCTAAAACTTAGGTTATAATTAATGCTTATAAAAATAAAAATTTAGAAGTATATAAATAGTTTACTAACTTTTATAGTTAAGGCGTTTAAAAAGGTCTTAAAAAAGGCAGTAATAATTATGTATAAGCTAGTATTAGTGTAATAAGAAATTACTAAGCTTTAAGCAGCTAATAAAGCTACTACGTAACATAAATTATATAAAAAAAAGTAGATTAAGGTAAAAAAAACCTTAATAATTTAAAAAAGCCTATGCTTAACAGCTTTAAAGAAGTTTAAGGCGCGCAGTAACAGAAAGAAGGCAAAGAAGCAGGTGTAAGCTAAAGTAGGTAAGCTATCCTAAAGGCGCTGCAGACAGTGCAATTAGACTAGGCATAACGCGCAAATATGTAAGCAAGAAGTAGAAGTAGTATCTAAATAATATTCTAGGCTGTACTGTACTATATAGTGCTAGAGCGGGTTGTTATAGGCTATAATAGAGTTTGTTAGGGTGGGGTCTTAGCAAAAGTAAGCGACTCGGGTGTGTGAGCGACTCGCCTATGAAGTACGTTATAACATTTTTATAAATAAAATAAAAATCTTTATTAATCTATGTTAATAGCTAAATATTTAAGAAACTTAGTACACAGACATCTTTCTAGATATCCTAGAAGGTTAGGTAAATATGTACTATATGCACAATATAGGCCCTAGATATAACTAGAAGCATTTATATAACACCTTAAGTAGTTACTTTAACACTAATATAAACTATAGCTAGTACTAGACAAACTAGATAATAATAACTTTTATATAATGCTAATTAAAAAACTTTAATAAAAGTTTATATAAAGTTTTTAAAATAATAATTAATAAGGTTACACTTATATAAAAGGCACTAAAAATAAAATTTTAAGAGAATATTTTACTGCACACTGCTGTTATACAAGCCTGTTAAAGATAACTAGAACTAGAACATGCTATGTTTACTATTAAGCCCTTATGTAAAGCCTTATTTAGTAACCTACAGGCATTACTTTAAGTTACTATAGACTAAAAGGTAAACTAATACCTCTAGGAACTGCCTAATGTATACTATATAGACTACTAATATAACTCTATATAACAAGAAGGAAGCTTTTCTTTGCGTAAAAGAGAATAACATAGAAGATCTTTATCTAGGTTTAGGCTATAATCTAAAGACAACTACATATAGATAAAGAAGTGCTTTGTCTGCTATAAGAAAAAATGTTAGTTATTAAACCACTCTTTTAATAACTATACATAAGCAAAGAACTAGTATGTTGCCTTATATAAAGATTTTTATAATAAGACTTTATTATATAAAGCTATTACCTTATACATCTAAAACTTTAAAGGTTACTTTAAGAAAAAAAATAATTTACATAATATAAAGAAAATAAAATAAAAAAGTAAAAATGCTAAAAAAGCTATTAACTACCTTACCTCTACTACCTATCTATACTGTGTAATAGAAGAGAACATCTACAGCATTAAACCTAAGAAATATGCTAAGCAGTTTATCCTTAATAACTAATACTATATAGTATACTAAAGTAAACTATAAGACATAGGCGCAGTAAAAATCTCTACTATTAGTAAGTTCTAACTTAAGGCGTACATATAAGAGAACTTATGTATAAAAATTAATTAGATACTTAGCTAAACAGATATTAGCTTTAAAGGCTAGACACTAAAAAGATTAATTAGTACTATATAAATCTAGAACCTAATTAGTCTAGTTACATACTATATTCTAGAGACTTTAACACTATTTCTACTATTACTAGTAAATGCTAACTAACTTAAAGCATACTTTAATAACATTTTAAATGTTATTATACATAAAGACAAAACTACTATACTTATTATATAAAAATAAAAACACTTTTTTTTTTAATGTTAGTAAGAAGGAATTTATGTTCTTCTTTACTAAATTAAAACTTTACTGCCTTTACTACTAATTTAGACACCCTTGTATAAAAAAACTCTAGAAGATGCTAACTAGCGCTAGCTATAACATTAATGCTGCAGTGCTAGAAGAGATTAAGAAGTTTTACTACCTCTACTAATTATATAACTAGGCCTTATAAAAATTTAAGTTTATAATTAAAAATAACACTTACTTTAACTATAAAGTTATTATTAATGTTATATAAATTAATAATAAAGATGTTTTGCATATTATTAATATAAACATATTATTTTAAGCTGCTATATTCCTAAAATCTATGTCTACATAAGATACCTAGAATGCACTATGTAAATACTAGATTAATACTTATTAAGAACCTTTAGACTATATTATGCATAACTTTAGTATAAACTTTACTTTAAAGGATTTTTAAGCTTATGCAAAAATTATAAGAGCTACATGTAGGCAGATGCCTGTAGAAGCACATTAGGTAGTTAGAAAGGTTAAGCGTGCGCACACACCTCTCTAATAAGTGTTTAACATCCTAAAGACTAAGCTAGGTAACTATACAGATAATAAGGCTATCTTATAGATAGTAGTTAAGGCTCTAAACAACATAGCTAGCCTACACAGTCTAGTACCCACACTGCTAGTTTTTAGAGCATACCTAAGAATTAACCTAGACTTTTTACTATTACTAGACATTATTACATAAGTAAGTGTAGTATAAAAGGTAATAAAAATACTTTAAAAAAACTATGTAAAAGTAAACATTAATTATATAATTAATACTTATAATAGCTTTACAACATATAAAGTTCTTAACCTCTCCCTTAGCTTAAAGATTATAGCATAGAAAGAGAAGAAAGGCTAGACTAGCCTATATAAGATTAAGAGCATTAAAGAGAGAGATGTTATTATTAAAAAAAAATAGCCTACTAAAGCTCTAATATACATAGGTTAAACTATACTATAAAGAAAAAAAAAAGACAACTTACTTATAATAAATAACTTAGATAAACTAATTCTTATATAAAAAAATCTTTTAAAGAAGAGGAAAAAAGAACAGCTTTATAAAAATATTATAAAAGTAAAACTAGAGCCTACTATAAACTAAGCCTCTTAAAATAGCAATGCCGCACTAGTGTAAAGGGAAGATATAGATACTAAGAGAAGTAAAAAGTAAAGAAAACCTGCACAAAGTCTAGACTAGGTATTTCTAACCTAGAAGAAAAAAGATAATTAGGCCTTGTCTATTAAGCTTTATACAGACAGTGTAATTACTATACTTAAAAAACTATTTAAGAAATTAAACTACATAAAGATAGACACTCTAATTACTAATAGTACTTTTAAAGTTATAGCATATAACTTAATAAAGCATAAAGGTTAGATTTTTAACCTTTACTTTATATAAGAAGTAAAAGGCAAAATAACTTAACTATATAAAAAATCCTGCCTAGTATTTACTAGCTACTTAGATAAAAAAAAGAGAAAAATTCTTACCTAGTTACTAACTATTTAGAGAATAAGCTAGAGACTACTTTTAGCTATAAAAGTAAGCCTAAGAGCTATATATAAAATGCATTTTAAACTATGTAATATTACATAAGTATACATCTAATTAATAGATAAGCTTATGCGCACACTATACATAAAGCTACTAAAGAAGAAGCGCTAGAGCTTTCTACTAAATATAATACTTTAGGTTGTACAACTCTTGTATAGAGCTGCTAAATTAAGACTATATTAGTTTAAGACATACTATAACTACTATAAAAAAAAGCTACACATGCACATCTTTTTATACAACCTCTACTTTTTAATTACTAATAAAGAAGAGCACACTTTTAGTATTACTAGCTTATAAATAAATAATATTTTAAGCATTATAATAAAAAATTTTATGTAAAGAGAAAAAAAAAACTATAAAAGGTAAAGTTTTATATAAAAAGTAAGACTATTTTAGTAGAAAAGCAGCTTATTAAGTTTAACAGTAAAAGAATTAAACTTACACATAACATAGTAGTTTTTACTTAAAAGAGATAAGTAAACTACTTTTATTAGCAGAGCTTGCTCTGCTTATTATATTCGGGTTTGCAGAACAAAAAGTTGAGCAGAATCTCCTCTTTTAGACGCGCTAGTTAGTCAGAATTTCTTCGGATAAACCCTGGTAACACTGTTTCTCTGTCACCTTATGTGTTTCTTATATTCTTTTTTGAAAAAAATGTATACCTAATGTAAGTGCACCTTTATGCTAATTTGCATGCAGTTTGCTCTAGCATGCGTTGTGTAAAACATGTTTAAATTATGGTTAGTTGCGTCTGTTCCACCTCTCTA
>NW_022985179.1:180327-190034 GCF_010093535.1 Lindgomyces ingoldianus | reverse complement strand
AATAAATAATCATCCCATACATCATATCCAAAACCCATCATTCATCTCAGGAAGCCCAGAAACAGTGCTTCAATCTGACACGGGGATTAGCAGTTGCTCGCACACCTAAGTTGCTCACTTTTGCCAAGACCACACCACAACAAACGTTATTATGGCCCATAACAACCCACTCTAGCACTATAGAGTACAGTACAGCCTAGAATATTATTTAGATACTACTTCTACTTCTTGCTTACACGTTTGCGCGTTATGCCTAGTCTAATTGCACTGTCTGCAGCGCCTTTAGGATTGCTCATCTACTTTAGCTTACACCTGCTTCTTGTTACAATCCTTGCTTCGAGAAGCACTCGGGTCTTAAGATATTCCTAGGGGGGAAGTAGGACGAGAGGTAGGGGCCAACCGGTAGGGTGTACAGTCCTACGTACAGGCTATTAGGCTAATGGAGGCTTATGTAGAATAACTAGATCGTGGTTTGCCCTATGTGCAGCAGTAAGGAGGCTGGGGTCAAACAGTCCTTATTAGACAAGGTTAGAGGTATATATAGTGCAAGATATATAAATAGTATTACAGCTCTTTAGAAAGCTAAATGCTACTTAGTCTATGTAATAAATAAACTAAACATTAAACACACCTCCTAAAGGTTGTTTAATGTAGGAACTATATACATGTGTTAGAGACGCTAAGGGGAGCTAGCAGGAGTTTATGGGAGTTGGCTAATAGGGGCTCCTATAAGCTCCCCTAGGCTCCCTGAACTCGCGGCCCTTCCTCCTATTAGACAAGGCATTCTTCCATAATCTTAGGCAGCTGCGCTGCCTCCGTCTCCTCCAACTAGTCTTTAAGCGAGCCCTGCCCCAATCCAGCTAGACTGTGGAGCACTGCTGGTGGGGTTACGCTGGTCCAACTATAGACCGTAACACGCTGCCCCCTCTCCCTAGCGGCGTCCTCGCCGCTCTGCTCACACAACTGTGTTAGTAAAAGTTTGTTTATAATGTAGTTGTCTACCTGCTAGAAGGCATCCCTAACATCTATTCTTTTTATACTAAATAGCTTGTTAGTCCTGTTTATCTTATTATCCTTATGTTGCCCTTTGTTTTAATCCCCTTTGTTAGATAAAGATAAGACCCTGTAGCGCTTGCTAATCTTTAGAGTTATTATGTGTGTTAACTTTGTCCTTAAATAAATGCGTTAAGTGTGTAAAAAAGCATAGTAAATATAACACCTTTATTTCTAATACTGCGTAGGATTATTTAAAGAAAGAGAAAAAGACACTTCTTTATAAGGCTAAGGCCTTACAGGCCTAGAATTGCGTGTTGCAGGACAAGTAATAGGCTTAAGTCTAAGAACAACTCTATTTACAAGAGAAGATGTTAGGGGTAATAGATAAGGAGCGTTTTAGGCAGGATTACATTTAAAAATTACTAGAGTTGCTAGAAGCTTGTCACGCAAAGTACCTAAAAAGAGACCTATTCTCTTTAAACAAGATAGAAGCTCTTAAGGCTAAGGTAAAGGGCTATTCTCCTCTGCAGCCCTTATTAGCTAGGACTTGTCTCTAAAGGCTGCTGCTATCTAGTAATAACATAGCTATTCCTTTTAATATAAGTGCCTTATTGCCTAGCTAGTTTCTTTTAAATAAGCTTAAAGGTACTTTTATACTAACAGCTGCGCGTTCCTTAAATTCTTAGCTAGTTTCTATGTGTTTTTACTAGTAAGCTACTTTTTTTATTTTACTAAAAATTCTTTTTAATTTCTTTAATTACTAATAATATGCTTAACTTTATACTCTGTTTCTTTATCTTTTTATTCTTAAGTAGATAGAGGAATCTCTTTAAGTGCTTTTTCTAATCTAGAGATATAGAACTACAGGTGTATTTTTATATGCAAAGAAAGCTTAAGCTTATAGTTGTCTTGTTAAGTTTAAAGGACTTTGTATAGTTTTATCCTTTTTTCTGCTAACTTCCTAGAAGGTCTAGGTATCTTAAGGTTTTTTATGTTAAAATACACATAGTCTTCTAGGTAGATTTCTAGTCCTAGTTGTTATAATTTATTTACATATTTCTTTATTATTTTTCTGCTAGACCTAGCTTCTATAGCTAACTTTTTATGTATCTAACATAGGTCTATTAGTTGTTTTATTAACTCCTGTAGGTCTGTAGGCTAGTTTCTATGCAATGCAAAGTAGGGGTTATATCTAAAATTAGCCTTGTATAGTGTTTCTTTTATTATAGCTAACTTTACATTATTAATAGCTAACTGCGCTATTAGGAGCTATTCTGCCTAATTATCTTAAGTGTAGGAAATGTACTTCTTTAAATATCTTTTTACTTCTGCATTTGCTCTTTTAGTCTAACTATCTGTCTATAGGTGGTAGGCTGTTAATAGCTTATGTGCTATACTAAGGTGCTATATTACTACTTTTTAAAAACTACTAGTAAATAGCTTATCTTAGTTAGAAATAATAATCTTAGGGCATTTATATACTAATATTATATTTTATTTTAATTTATAAATAAATTTTTTAGTAGTTATTGTTTTTTCTAAAGGCTAAGTATATAAGTACTTAGTAGTTTTGTCTAGGGCTACTGTAATTATGTTGCACATCCTGTCTATCCCTAGTTCTTTAGATAGGGGTAGTCCTATAATAAAATTTATTATAATTATTATCTATAGTAATTTTAGTGCCTTAATTAGCTAGAGGTATTTATAGGCCTTATGCCTTTATAAGTTGTTTTTATTACAGGTATTACATTCTCTAAGCACCTCTATGCATAATTGCTTTACCTTTAGTATTTGTTATAGTATAGCAGCCTTTAGCTTTTTTTAAAGGGTGCCTATTCTTAGGTGTCTAAACATTAGGGATTTATAATATTCTTAGATTAGGTTCTTCTATCCTTGCTTACTAGCTGTAAGCATATAGAATTCTTTTATAGGTTAGGGCCTATTATAGATCTATTCTTTATTAGTTTTTTTAAAAAGTGTAAACTTTTTAGTTTTTTCTTTTTTCTTGTTAAAGTAATTTAGTCTCTAGCTAAGAGTGTTAGCCTATTAATTTTGTATTCTAGGAATGTGCTTAATAATGTAATTAAACTAGGTAAGCTTTATTGCTTATCTTATATGCATTAGTAAGAGTTTCTTTACTGTTAGGAACATAACTAAGTTTACATAGTTAGTTATAATATAGAATAGTTTTACTATCTTATATAGCTTAGTAGCCTATACTCTTACAGCATTTAATATTGCTTTTAGTTCTTTGTTAGGTATGCTGTAACCTGCTTTAGGTCCTAAGAACTTAGCAGAATAGTACGCAACTAGGTGCTATTTTCTGTCTTCCTGTTTCTAATAGAACGCAGCCCTACTAGCTCTAAGGGATGCGTCTGTATAGATCTTTGTATCTAACTGTAGGTTGTACATCTTTAGTACTAATTTAGCTATTATAGCTTATTTTAAGGCTATAAATGCTTTATTTATTTTTAGGGTCTAGGCAAATTTTGCTATAGCCTGTTCCTTAGTTGTAGTGTTTGTTAATAGTATAGTAATCTTTAAGTAATCCTTAATTATTTGTCTAACATATCCTAATAGTCCTAGGAATCCCTTTACTTCCTTAACTATTATAGGTTCTAGCTATTTAAGTACCTTTTATACTTTAGCTAGGTTAATTTTTATTTTTTCTTTATTAATTATAAATCCTAAGTACTCTGTCTTAGTAACATAGAATTTACATTTAGAGAGCTGTAGGTGGAGTCTGTACTTCCTAAGTTGTTCTAAAACTTTTTATACCTTCTGTACGTAGTCTTCTAGAGTATCTTTTAAATAGATAAGGACGTTATCTAAGTATACTAAGGTAAAGACATCTAGGTATAGGTTAAAAGCTATATTAATAATTTATTAGAACATTACTAGGGTGTTTGTTAAGCTAAACAGCATTACTAGTAGTTTGTAGAGTCTCTATAAGGTCTTAAACACTGTAAGCTACTTATCTCTTTCTTATATCCTTATCTTATTAAATTTATTTTATACATTAAACTTTGTAAAGTACTAGGTTCTTTTTAGCTAATTTATAATATTTTATATAATTAGTAGGGGAAACTAATTTTAGATTATATTATTATTTAGGGTTCTATAGTTTTAGTAGACTTAGATTTTTCCTTTTTTCTTTTTTACAAAGACTACTGCTAAAGCTATAGGGCTGTAGCTTTCTTAGATATAGCCTTGTGCTAACATCCTATTAATATATTCTTACAAGGCCTTTTTTTATATCCTAGTTAAAGGGCAAAGCTTATGTGTCTTTAGGTTGTAATCTTTTATTAAATTAATAGTGTAATTCTAAGGCTAGTGTGGTGGTAGTTCTTTAGGGTCCTTTAGTGTCTTAAACATGTCCTTATAGTCTTTATATTTAGGCAGGATGCAGCCTTTTTCTTAGATTTAGATAACGCTAATTTATTCTACATCTTTGTCTTTTTTAATTATTTTATAGAAGACTTTCTTAAGCTTTTTTTTTATTAATTATATTGCCTAGGCTTCTAGCTTTTAGTAAGGGAATTTCTAGAGTTTCCTTTTTTTTAGGTAGTAACTGCTACCTTGCTTTACTTATTTATAGACTAGGCATCTGTTATTGTGGCATGCTAACTAGGTTATGCGTGCGTAGTTGTTAGAAGTTTTTATAGTTATAGTTCTCTAATTAATTACAAAATTGTAAGTTCTAAGCTAGTTATAGCCTAGGATTACATTATATTTGCCTTTTAGTTTAAGTATGTTTATAAATCTTTAATTGCTTATGTTAAAAGTCTTAAAGTCTTTTTTATAAGTTTTTAGGTTAATCTATTCTCTACTATACTTAATTAATAATGTGTTAGTAAGGGTTACCTTAAATAAGTTTTTTTTATGCAGAATAGTATGCTTTACTTGTCTACTTAATCTTTATCTATTACAGTAAAGGTGCATCTGCTGTCTATAAGGGCTAGCCCTAGCTATCCTTTGTATGTGAAGGTGGTTATTAGACTGTGTCTTGCCCCTTATCCTACTACAATTACTGCTAATATGTTATGTTTACCTTTCTTGTTAAGGAGAAAGTAGAGATTAATATTTTATAAGTTATTATTAAACTTATCTTTTTTTTTTATAAATTTAATGTTCTTAATTGCAGCAGTTAGCTGCTTTGCATTTATAGTCTTTAACTAAGTAATGTAATGTTAGATAGTCTTCTTTTTTTACTGCTTTTTACTAAAAATAGTAGAACCTGCAGTTGTCTTATTCTTTACATGCTGCTTATCTCTCCTGCTTGTGTAAGGGAGCTGTCTAGCAGGTGTAATAATTTATAGTTTTGCAGGCTAAGGCTGTTCTTTGCTATAGGCAACTATTATAGTTCTTCTTCTATGTGGGCTACTAGCCTGTTTTGTGCTTATTATCCTAATGCTTAATGCAATACTGTCACGTGCATTAGTACTAGGGGTATAGACAATTATTAGGTCTATGTAACATATTAAGGGGACTTTTCTAGGTCTACTAGAGGTATTCCCGCGTTTATACTATCTAAACAGGGTGCCCTTTCTATTAGCAATTGTTAGTGCTATAGTTTTTGTTTCTACAGAGCGCGCACTAACTGTGGCTTTGTTGCATTACTAAAGCCTTCCTGCTAATTATAAGGCTTAGAAGCGGTGTCTTAGGCTTCCTAAGTGCTAGCCTTAGGACTTTAAACCTAGCAGGTCTGCCTAGTCCTTCTAGTTTCTAATTTTAGATTTTTGTAAAGAATTGCTATTGCTTTTCTTTATTTATAATGTTGTACTTAACCTTAGCTATGCGTTGTATAATGTTAAATGTAAGGTAGTTATTACTAATATTTATCTAATAAAGCATAACTATGTAACAACTTAAGTAGTTGTGTTGTAGACTACATTTCTAGCATTTATATTCCTAAAACTGTTAAGAAAGCTCTCTTGCTAAAGTGCTAAAAGTTTAGTTTTAAAGAGGGAACTGTTTTTCTCTCTTTTAAATGTTTATAATATATCCTTAGATTTAAGTCTTTTTTTGTATCCCTTAAGGATTGCAAGGTTCTATAACACTATATTAAGGCTACTAAAGTTTTAAATAACTACTTTCTAATACACTTTAGGGCAGTTATTTAAAGAATAGTTTTCTTTGCATTACTAGTAAAGTTTGTTGTCTAATCTTTCTAATATTTCCTTATTTATAAGGCTGTATTTAGTAGTAATAGCTTTTATTATTATAGTAGTATTTTTATTCTCCCCCTTCTAGAAGTCTAGGCAGTTTTAGCAGAAATGTCTTACTTTTTTACAGTTTAGGCAGGCCTTATCCTCTAGCCACTTTTATTATTCCTTTATTAGAGGCAGCTTATTGCGTCCTAGAACTTAGCTCTTTTTAAAGGGGGGGCTCTGTGTATGCTTTATGTAACTAAGGTCTATTAGTTCCCTATTATATTATAAAAGCTTTTTTTTTTTAGGAACAAACTTTAGTCTTTAGAGAGTCCCTTTTTATTTCTTTTCTCTTTTACGCTTCTTATAGTAGTTGTTATAGGTTGTTGCTTATGTAATAAAGTTTTTAAGGGTAGTTAGTTTTTTACTATGCATAAATTTGTCTTTTACTATTTTACTTAGTCTATTGTAGAACATGCAGCAGAGAGCTTTCTAGTCTGTCTATCTGCAGATGGCTAGCTGTTCTCTAAAGCGTGCTGCATAGTTCTAAACTAGGCTAGTTTCTTGTTTTATAGTATCTAATTTGTTAGCTGCAATCTTTTTCTTGTTAAGGGTTTTATAGATGGCTGTTAGGGCTTTTTTAAAGTTTTTAATGTTACTAAATATTTCTTCTGTTTTAGGGGTAAGTGCTTTGCTATTTACTCTAAAGTTTATCTAGTTATCTGTGTAGGGTTAGAACTAAATTGTAGGGGGGCCTTTTAGGTGTAGTCCTATCTAGGATATTATTTCTGTGTTAGTCTAAAATGCTTCTTTATTATATTACATATAGAGGTGGCATTTTATAAAGAATAGTTAGAGGTTCTTTAGTAATTTTTTAAAGGGCTTTAGAAAAGCTAGTTTTAAAGCTTTTTTAGCTATAATGCTTGTTTTTTTAGATAAGATGTTTTAGATCTTTGCTAACTCTACTTATAGTTTATGTATCTAATAGGCTTAATTAGTTGTTTCCTAGGGGCTTAAGGTTTTAGAAGGGTTTTGTAATTTTATTACTTTTTAGCAGAGGTTAGTAATTTTTTTTTTAAGTTTTAGTAGTTTGCTAACTTTATTACTAATCTACTAGAGTTCCTTAATGTTATCCTAGATTAAGTTAATCTGTTCCGCTAGGACAGCTTTGCTTTAGGTAGGAACTTCTGTGGATTCTAATGGCGCGGTGTGGGCTATGTTAGAATCTAAGTTATGTTAGGAGGTTGCTATACTTTTTAGAGGGGTAGTGTTTAATGTTATAATTCTTACTTTAAGAAGCACTTAGGTCTTAAGATATTTCTAGGGGGGAAGTAGGACAAGAGGTAGGGGCCAACTGGTAGGGTGTACAGTCCTACGTACAGGCTATTAGGCTAATGAAGGCTTATGTAGAATAACTGGATCGTGGTTTGCCCTATGTGCGGCAGTAGGGAGGCCAGGGTCAAACAGTCCTTGTTAGACAGGGTTAGAGGTATATATAGTGCAAGATATATAAATAGTATTACAGCTTTTTAGAAAGCTAAATGCTACTTAGTCTATGTAATAAATAAACTAAATGTTAAACACACCTCCTAAAGGTTGTTTAATGTGGGAACTATATACATGTGTCAGGGACGCCAAGGGGAGCTGGCGGGAGTTTATGGGAGTCGGCCAAGAGGGGCTCCCATGAGCTCCCCTGGGCTCCCTGAACTCGCGGCCCTTCCTCCTATTGGACGAGGCATTCTTCCATGATCTCAGGCAGCTGCGCTGCCTCCGTCTCCTCCGACTGGTCTTTAAGCGAGCCCTGCCCCAATCCAGCTAGACTGTGGAGCACTGCTGGTGGGGTTACGCTGGTCCAACCATAGACCGTAACACTTCTGTCAGATATGCGCACCTGCTGTCAAGACAGGAGGAACGCTGGACAAAAGCTGCTACATAGTACGAGCAATAAGCTCAAACAGTATGTTGCTGCAAATTGCTGCATGTTGCAGCATTTTGCAATATTTTGCAACAAATTGCAGCATGTTGCAAGCTAGTCGCGCATAGGGCTAGTGCGCAAGGGACTTAGACTAGAAAAACAAAGCTGAGCAACACAAGCAGAGCAGACAAAAAAAAATATTTAATTAATTAATATAATTAATTATTATCCTATACATTATATCTAAAACCTATTATTTATCTTAAGAAGCCTAGAAATAGTGCTTTAATCTAACAGCTTCTTTGTCTTCTTTCTGTCACTGCGCGCCCTAAACTTATTTTAAGCTGTTAAGTGTAGGCCTTTCTTAATGTAGCTGCTTTATTAGCTGCTTAAAGCTTAGTAATTTCCTATTACACTAACACTAGCTTATGTGTAATTATTACTGCCCTTTGTAAGGCTTTTTTTCTAAAGGCATTACTCCTCTAGAACTCTCTTTATATGTAGAGCTACTTACAACACAACTAATATCTACTAGGGATTGCTGCCTGCTGCTGTAATCTACTGTAGTTTGCTGTAATTTGCTATAGTTTACTGTAATTTGCTGTAGTTTGCTACAATTTGCTACAATTTACTATAATTTGCTATAGTTTACTGCAATTTGCTGTAGTTTGCTATAGTTTACTGCAATTTACTATAGTCTACTATAATTTACTACAATTTACTTTATGCATTTCTTAACACTGCTAGGTAATCTCTTACTAACACCTCTAGGCATTAGCCTATTATATTTAAATAGTAGTTAAAGAAGCTAAACTAGCAGTTTTATAAGTAAAACAGCTTATTAAGGTATTACATGTACTACATTAATCTTTGCAGCAATAAAGAGGCAGAGACAGAGGTAGAGGCAGCGCTAGAGCTCCCTAGCACTTTAAGAAATTTCTGCAGAGGTAATAAACTACATAAGCTGCAGCTCTACAACTAGGGCTTTAATACTAAAATAATTAAATTAAAAATATTAAGTAGTAGTATTAGGCGTAGTGTAGCAGTATTAGGTAGTAAAAGGAACAGGTGCAACACTAGAAAATATAAGGTGCAAAGAAAAGGAAGACTATTATAAGATTAAAAACATGTTAAAAGCTAAGGCTAAAACATGTTCTCTTAATTATAGCTAATAATTAACTAATTTCTAGATAACTGTTAAATAAGCTCTATGCTAGCTAGCATTTATAATTAGTAAGTACGTGCAAGGCAAAGAGAGTTGCACAGTGTACACATTACGCAGGGGGGGTAGTAGGTAACTAGTGTTAATTATTCTTTTTCTTCTAAGTTTATGCAAAGAAAAGGAATATTTATCTGTTTATATGTGCAACTATAACATAAGCCTATAACATGTAACGCTTAACAGCATATCTAAATACTTTTATTTAGACAATAACTAATCTTAAATTTATATAAACCTTTAGTTTTTAAAAAAGAAATTTTACTAACTTAATTAAAGCTAAAAATTAGCTAGCTATTATTTACTTTTAAGTATTACTTTACTTATAAGTATACTTTATAATAAGTAATTTAGTTATGTATAAAGTTTTTAGCTTAGCGCCTATATACTTTTTTAAAAAGTAAAATAACCTATATTAAATAGCTAT
>NW_022985179.1:64216-180218 GCF_010093535.1 Lindgomyces ingoldianus | reverse complement strand
TAGTATATGTTATATAAAACATATTTAAATAATAGTTAGCTATATTTATTCTATATTTATTAGCTATATTAGTGTGTTAGAGATTAGTATTAGCTATGCTTAGTTATAGGTTATAATTATTTACATGCTATAGTTAAATATTATTATTATATGTCTATTACCTGTCTAATACTAATTTGCTAAGCATTATGCTACAACTATGTAACAGCGCAGGCAAGACAATAGGTCTAAATGCAGTAAGAATCTACTTAAAGGAATATTAAAGTGTGTGGAGACTTAGAACCTAGGAATGCTATTAACACCTATAGGCCTTATATAAAGGATATTAGAAAACTACTAAGCTAGCTAAGAGAAGAGGTGTAACTAAATACTTAAAAAAATAAAAGTAACTATAAAAAACAAAGTTAAGTTATAGTTAAAGCTAATATAAAAACTTATTAAATAAGTTTTAAGCAACCTAAAATATAATAATTTATAAAAATTATTATAAACTATTCTTAAACCTAAATAACCTACTATAAAGATAAAATAGTAGATAGCATAGATAGCACTAGAAGTAAGCTTTTAAAGAAAGATAGGAGTGTATTATAAGAAAAATAAATTACTGCTAAGCCTTACTTGTTAGGATTTATGCTTATATACAAAGCACAGGTCATGTGACCTCTAAACAGGCTAGGGGAGACCATTCTATCCCGCTCTAGGACATCCCGCCTTACACCTACCTTAATGTGCTAACTATTGCTCTAAGCAAGCTTTGCTTTTACAGATTATTTATAAACTGTTGTAGTATTTTATAATTAACCTAAAGAATAAGGATGCTGCATAATAATATATTAAGTAATATATAAAAGGGGTATACATTGCATTTATGTGTTAACTAGAGGCAGCATTTAACCTGTTTATTACTGCATAAACTATAGACCCTTTATATAATAATATTAACACACTTAATATATAAATTTAATAGTAGATAGATAATAGTAAATATAGTCTTACTTTCTTACTATTATAGCTTAATTATGTAAAGCTGTTTATCTTTATAAATAAATTATTTACTAATAATAAAAACTTTAGCTTATAGCTAAATTTTTTAATTATATTAAGTAATAAAGACTATATAAAGTAAAGTAACTACTTTAAAATACTAGGCAACATTATACACTAGAATTCTACTAAGTGTAAAAAAGTAACTAGGAGTGTTTTTACTAGCAAACTATATAAAATAGTTAAAAGGTTTAATAATGTAATTACTTTTAGTACAACTTTATAGTAAATTATATAAACACTTAAACTACTACTAATTTTAGTAGTAATCTACATAAATTTAAAGTTTTTATATAATTACTTTATTAAGCTAAGCACTACTAGTAAAAAGTAACTTATAATTAACATTATATTACTCTATAAATTATATAAGAAAAGAGAAATTACTAAAATAAAGTAAATTAATAGTAAAAATAATCTAGTAAATGCATATATAAAAAAAACACTAAACTAGGCTTTTTAATTATTAGTTCTAACTAACTGCCTTTTTATCTAGATAGAAGCATCTGTAGACTAGCTAGATCTTGTGCGCAAAGATGCTTTAGACTAACTAGACTAATAACACCTTTATATAAAGCTTATTTTTTTTATTTTTTTTATTATACACACTTATTTTTCTTATTATAAGATTAGAAGAGAAAAATATGTAAAAAAAAATAGTTTATTTATCTAGTATATAAAAAAGAAAAAGCTACTACCTCTTATATATAGTAGTTATAATGTAGACTACAGCTCTACTATACGCATAAAGTGTAAGCATTAGCCTAGAAGTTAGCTAATATATAACACTTAATAAAAGAAAAGGCACTAGTAGTGCTACTATAATAATAAGTACATAAAGTTACTAAAACTTAACTATAACTTTAGACTAAAACTGCATAAAAGTACTTTTTATAATGTATAACTTTTACTACCTACAGCTGCAGATTAGTGCTAGTAAGTAAAATAACATTAATATTATAAAATAGTAAAGCTACTATCTGCTACTTTTTAGCCTATTTATAATTAGCATTTTATATAAAAAAGAAGTAAAAAAGCTAAAAGATTTATATATTTATACTAAAACACTAAATAAACTACTAATTAGCAGTAGAACTAGTTAGAAAAGTAACATAAATGTGCTTTAGGCTGCTAGACTACACAAGGACGTTAAAGACGCCCACACTAACAGCGCTAAAGGTAGAGAAGGAAGGCTAGAGAGACATCTCTCTCTCTCTATGTGTGTGTGTGTGTGCAGGTAGAAGTATCTGTTACTGTTAGCACTATATAAAAAGAGAAAAGAGCTAGGGAATTATATAGTAAGGCTTAGAAAGTAAAAAAGAAAAAAGAAAAAGTAAAAAAAAAAAAAAAAAATTTTTTATATACACCTTTTTACACACCTGCCTACGCAAAGATTTTACACTATTTTAGTATAAAACTTTATATAAAACAGTTTATACACTGCTAAATTACTTATAAGGTAAGTGTATAAAGGCTAAATAATAATAGCCTAAAACACTTTATACTATTTATAAAGCTATTTATATAGTGTAACTAGCCTATTTTAATATACAGCATTACTAAGGTAAGTCTTAATAAATAAAGTAAAGTAAAAGTAGAACATAATTAAATAGACCTACACAGATAAAAGAGAGGTAATGTGTACAGAAGGTAACTCTTTAGATAAAAAGAAAAGTTACTAGTATCTGTACATAGCAGCAGCATTATAGTCTAGATACAAGCAATTGCGCACAAGCAGAACTACGTATCTATGTTATATAATACTTGTGCGTAAACCTCTGTGCGTAAACATCTAGATATCCCCCTTTTCCTCTGTACAGAGGAAAGAAAAGAGTAATAAAAGTAGACTAACATGTTACCCTTACCTTACCTACCTTATACGCTGTGCACACTGTACACCACTCTTACTCTTGCTACTTAAGTGCTTATACTATAAGCAGCTCGCTGTTAGAGCCTATTTAACATAAAAAGCTTTTTTATAGTTATACTTATACTTAAACTTTACTTTAAGCTTTAAGTAGCGCTTAATAAACATATTAAGCTAGTTTATGCTAATATAGCCTATATTATACTTAGCGTGTAAAAAATTAGCTATATTAGCTATAGCTACTAGCTAGAGAGGAAATTCTTACGCATTTAGCTTAAGTATATGCTAAATAATTACTTACTTCTTATTATTATCTAGCTTTTATAAGTTAGCTATATAATTAGCTTAGAAAAGTTATTTAGTATATTAGTTACTAATTATTTTTTAAAAAACTTTATAAATAGCTATAGCATGTTACTTAAAAAGTGTTATATTTTATTTAAAAGCTTAAAGTGTAAGCTGCATTTAATATTCTTTTAACACATTTAAGTAGTGTTATTAGAAATGCATTAGTGTAAAAAAGGTAGTGTAGTGTAGTTTTAATAAAAGTAAGTAACTTAGGTGTGTAAGTAACTTGCCTGTAAAGTACGTTAGCTAATTTTTTATACATTAAGCATAATCTAAGCTATATTTGTAACAGCATAGGCAAGACAATGGGTCTAAATGCGGTGGGAATCCACTTAGAGGCATATAGGAGTGCGTGGGGACTTAGGGCAGGGCAGAGTTAGGGCTAGGTTAAGGTTAGGGCTAATATAAGGGCCTTTTAGAGGTTCTAAGCAACTTAAGATAGAATAATTTATAAAAATTATTACACTACTCCCCTCTTTATAGACTAATAGTCTTTATTAGTAGTAATTATAGTATAAAGTATTGCTATTCTATTCTTTACTTTTTTAAACTAAAACTAGTCTAATTTAGCTAGGTGTCCTTGCTCTAAAATATTCCTTTATAATGCTAGCAGTGTCCTCTAACTAAACGCTATGTGTGCGCGCTAGCTTTAATAGTAATCTATATTAATATTTAGCTTATTAATAATTAAGGCTTGCTATTATTTTTTGCTATTTATGTAGTTACTAATTTTAGGTGTGTGTTTAGTAACGTGGCATTAGGTATTATTAAAGGTGCCTAAAAGGTCTTTTACTATTAAAGTAGCAGTAGTAATTTAAGGCATTATTAAAAGTAATTTAGTAGTTACCTAGTAGTGTTTTAGTAGATTAGCTGCTTAAGATGTGCTTATAATTAAGCATAAATATACTACTAAGAATTAACTCTAAATTAGGTAGGTCTAGCTTTAGGTTCTGTAGACGCAGGTTTAGCTGTTAACAAAGTAGTAGTTAGTAGTTAAAAGTTAGTAGTTAAAAGTTAAGCATTAGTAGTTATCTTTAATTCTAATAAGTTATTAGTAGTCTTTAAGTTTCTACTTTAGCGTATTTTTTATAACTTTTTTAAAGGCAATTTTAATTATAGAGAATAAAAAGTTCTAAACCTAAAAGCTTTAGTTAACTAAAGGCTAATAAGATCTAGTCTATAAACTAAATAGTTTAATATAATAGTGTATAAGTATTATAACTTAAACTAAATTAGACATGTCTTAAAGCTTAGACATAGTTAAATAAATAATTAGTGTAATATTATTAATAAAGCTGTTACTAGCAAAAGTAAGTTTTCTAATATAATATAATAGCATAGGCAAGACAATAGGTCTAAATACAGTAGAAATCTACTTAGAGGCATATAGAAGTGCGTAGGGACTTAGAACCTAGGAATGCTATTAACACCTATAGGCCTTATACAAAAGGATATTAGAAAACTACTAAGCTAGCTACAGGGGCAAGGTGCGACTAAATACATAAGGGAATAGGGGTACAGCAGAGGGCAGGGCAGAGTCGGGGCCAGGTCGAGGTCGGGGCTGATACAAGGGCCTTCCAGAGGTTCTAAGCGACTCAAGATGGAACGATTTATAAGGATCGTTACAATATTAGCATAAACTAGCCTAGTATGTTTATAAAGTGTTATCTAAAGCTTAAAGTAAAGTTTTAAGTATAAGTATAGTTAGTAAATATCTAGTCTATTATAAAGCTTATTTTATTAAAGTTATAACGTACTTTATAGGCGAGTTGCTTACACACCTAAGTTGCTTACTTTTGCTAAGACTCTACTACACTACTCTTTCTACACTAATGCATTTCTAATAATACTACTTAAATATATTAAAAGAATGTTAAATGTAGCTTACGCTCTAGGCTTTTAAATAAGACATAACACTTTTTAAGCAACATGCTGCAGCTATTTATAGAGTTTTTTAAAAGATAATAAGCAACTAACACACTAAATAACCTTCTTAAGCTAATTATATAGCTAACTTATAAAAGCTAGATAATAATAAAAAGCAGGTAATTATTTAGCACATACTTAAGCTAAATGCGCAAGGATTTCCCTCTTAGCTAGCAGCTATAGCTAATATAGCTAATTCTTTACACGCTAAGCATAATATAGGCTATATTAGCATAAACTAGCCTAATATATTTATTAAGTGTTACTTAAAGCTTAAAGTAAAGTTTAAGTGTAAGTATAACTATAAAAAAGCTTTTTATAAAAATTTTATAGTAATTTAAAGCTAGTTTAACTTTATAAAGAATATTAAAGCTAAGTATAGCATTTAAAATAATAATATATATAACTTTAATAAGACAGAGTTTATAATAGGCTAGATATCTACTAAAGTAGTTATTATAGGTTTAGAGAGATAAAGACAGCTAAAAGTAGTCTAGCTAGGTAACTAGAAGTAGACAACAGCTATCTAGAGCATTAATGCTAAAAAGTAGGCTATTTTGCTTTTTATTATTTTCTAGAGTAGCAACTACTTTTTAAACTAGTATAAAAAGAAAAATTTACTTTAAAATTAAGTTATTATAATCTTTAAGCATAGCTAGACTACTAATTAGCTTAGTCTAGACTAGTTAAAGCACTTTAATATGCATATAAAAAAGTGTACTATTAGCAGCTACTGTCTGCTAGTTATTAATAGCTATAAGAGCTATAACTTACTTTATTTCTAGTAATACTATAAAGATAATAAAATTATTACTATTTATATACTTTTTTACTTATTATACTTTCTATAGCTACTTAATGTAGGTTGTTTTACTTTTTTAAAGAAGGTGTATAAGCGCTAAGCTAAAAACCTTATGCGTAACTAGATTACTTATATTATAAAAATAAAGTTTCTACTATGCTTTAAAGCAGCTTATAATGCTATAATTACTTTTAGTAATATCTAAGAAGGGTTCTAAGGCGCTAGATTAGTTCTTTTTAACCTATAATAAGTTATAATAAGCCTTAATATAAAGTTACGCACTTTATTACTACTACTACTTATATATAATAAGCCCTAGTAGTTATAAACTTTAAGTAATACTCTAGAACTTAAGTTATAATTAATGCTTATAAAGATAAAAATTTAGAAGCATATAAATAGTTTACTAACTTCTATAGTTAAAGTGTTTAAGAAGGTTTTAAAAAGGGCAGTAATAATTACAGATAAGCTAGTGTTAGTGTAATAGGAAATTACTAAGCTTTAAGCAGCTAATAAGGCTACTATGTAACATAAATTGCATAAAAGAAAGTAGATTAAGGCAGAAAAGACCTTAATAATTTAAAAAGGCCTACGCTTAATAGCTCTAAAGGAGTTTAAAGCGCGCAGTGACAAGAAGAAGGCAAAGAAGCAGGTGTAAGCTAAAGTAGGTAAGCTATTCTAAAGGCGCTGCAGACAGTGCAATTAGACTAGGCATAACGCGCAAACATGTAAGCAAGAAGCAGAAGTAGTATCTAAATAATATTCTAGGCTGTACTGTACTATATAGTGCTAGAGCAGGTTGTTCTAGGCTATAATAGAGTTTGTTGGGGTGGGGTCTTAGCAAAAGTGAGCGACTTAGGTGTGTAAGCAACTCGCCTATGAAGTATGTTATATGTTATTATTTTAGATACTATACTTAGCTTTAAATTACTTTAAAATTTTTATAAAAAGCTTTTTTATAGTTATACTTATGCTTAAACTTTTAAGCTTTAAATAACACTTTATAAATATACTAAGATAGTTTATACCACTATAGCCTAGATTATACTTAGTGTGTAAAGAATTAGCTATATTAGCTATAGCTACTAGCTAAGAGGAAAATCCTTATATATATAGTGTTGCGTTTGCTAAAAGGTCAACCTCCTAGCTAGCACAGCAGAAGGATATATATAGACGGATAGCTGTATGCGACATTGTCAGATATGCGCACCTACTGTCAAGACAGGAGGAACGCTTGACTAAAGCTGCTACATAGTACGAGCAATAAGCTCGAACAGTATGTTGCTGCAAATTGCTGCATGTTGCAGCATTTTGCAGCATTTTGCAGCATGTTGCAGCATGTTACAGCATTTTGCAGCATTTTGCAATATTCTGCAACAAATTGCAGCATGTTGCAAGCTGGTCGCGCATAGGGCAAGTGCGCGAGGGACTCGGATCGGAAAAACAAAAGCCGAGCAACACGAGTAGAGCAGAAAAAGGATTGATAAATAAATACAATCAATGATCATCCTATACATCATATCCAAACCCATCATTCATCTCAGGAAGCCTAGAAACAGTGCTTTAATCTGACAGACATAACGTACTTCACGGGCGAGTTGCTCACACACCCGAGTCGCTTACTTTTGCCAAGACCCCACTAAACCACTCTTCCTACACTAATGCATTCCCCACAACACTACTTAGACGCGCTAAAAGAATGTTAGATACAGCTTACACTTTAAGCTTTTAAACAAGACATAAAACTCTTAAAGAAATGTGCTGTAGCTATATGTAGAGTCTTATAAAAGATAATAAATAACTACAGCGCTAGACAACCTTTATAAGCTAATTCTACAGCTAAATTATAGAGGCTAGGCAATAAAAAGGAGCAGGTAATTATTAAGACTATACTTAAGCTATATGCGCAAGGAATTTCCCCTTAGATAGCATTTATAGCTAATATAGCTAATTCTTTGCACGCTAAGCGTAATCTAGGCTATGTTTACATAAACTAGCCTAGTATGTTTGTAAAGCGTTATTTAGGGCTTAAAGTAATGTTTAAGCGTAAGTATAACTATAAAAAAGCTTTCTACAAGAGTCCTAGAGTAATTTAGAGCAGGTTTAGCCTTATAGAGAATATTAAAGCTAAGTATAGCATCTAGGATAATAACACGTACAACTTTAGTAAGATAGAGTTTATAATTAGCTAGATATCTCTTAACTATACTTACGCTTAAAACTTTACTTTAAGCTTTAAATAACGCTTTACAAACATACTAGGCTAGTTTATGCAAACATGGCCTAGATTACGCTTAGCGCGCAAAGAATTAGCTATATTAGCTATAAATGCTATCTAAGGGGAAATTCCTTACGCATATAGCTTAAGTATAGTTTTAATAATTACCTACTTCTTTTTATTACCTAGCCTTTATAATTTAGCTGTAGAATTAGCTTGTAAAGGTTGTCTAGCGCTATAGTTATTTATTATCTTTTATAGGACCTTATATATAGCTATAGCACATTTTTTTAAGAGTTTTATGTCTTATTTAAAAGCTTAGAGTGTAAGCTGTATCTAACATTCTTTTAGCGCGTCTAAGTAGTGTTGTGGGGAATGCATTAGTGTAGGAAGGGTAGTTTAGTAGGGTCTTAGCAAAAGTAAGCAACTCAGGTGTGTGAGCAACTTGCCCGTGAAGTACGTTATAGCTTAAGTATATACTTAATAATTACTTACTTTTTATTATTACCTAGCTTTTATAAGTTAGCTATAAAACTAGCTTATAAAAGTTATTTAGTGTATTAGTTATTTATTATATTTTTTAAAAAACCTTATATAGCTGCAGCATATTACTTTAAAAGTGTTATATTTTATTTAAAAGCTTAGAGTATAAGCTATATTTAATATTCTTTTAGCATGTTTAAGTGGTGTTATTAAGAATGTATTAGTATTAGAAAAGTAGTTTAGTAGGGTCTTAGCAAAAGTAAGCAACTTAGGTGTGTAAGCAACTTGCCTATAAAGTATGTTACTATAAATTAAATATTTTTTATTATTTAATTATTTAATTATTTAATTAATTAATATAAATGTTATAGAGTAAAATGTAATTTAAGAATAAAAATGTTGTTAGGGTAGACTGTTTGCTTCTGTAGATTGCTTGCTTGTGAAATACGTTAGCTTTATATTTTAGAATAATCTAGAACCCGGGTAATTTCGCGGCCGCACAACGCGTTTTGAGGTTAACTAGTAAAATACGGGGGCGAAAAAAAGTTGAGGATGACTCCTAGAAAATGCACTGATTTTTGAAGATGATAGATGACCGAGAGAGCACTGCCGTTTTCGAAAATAGCGTGTTAAATGCGAATCTTAGTCGGGGCCGTTCGTTCCGACCCCCATCATGATGCCCATCGCGCAACAAGATTGTCTTCAAAGGAAACGACCCGTCCGGATTCTTCACTCTCAACGCTGTCGGCCGCTGTTTGAGATGTGAGATCACCTTACGTCATCTATCTTCCACTCTCTTTGTCCTGCTGTGCCACAACCGTCAGCAATACATTTAAGGACGGCTATCCCTGAAAGATCCGCAAAACGTAAAGTGAACCCACCTCCACAAGTTTTCTGCAGCCACCCAAGCATGCCCGACTCGTCTTTGCGTAAACCAGGTCCAGTTGTGACCTCCTGGACAGAACTGCAGATTCCTCTCTGCAACACGATCGAAGACAGGAACTCCTCAGACGGGAAGAAATGGCTCTCGCTCACTACCTATCACAATCCAGCAAAAACGCCTGGCTTCAGAAAGGCCTTCTTCGGCCGCACAATCGAATTTCCAGAAACAGTGTGGTATATCACAGGTTTGGCTTTCCTGATCGCACGGCGACTAACCAACTCGCTGATCTGCTCCAGCGTGGGAGTCGCAGGCCGCTCTAGACGTGTTCGAAAGGTCCGAGGACTATCGGCTACAGCGTGAAGAGCACTCACAGCTCAGCTGCACCGCGTTGAAGACACATCACTGTGATATCTGGTCCTTCTTCTGGAACCACCTTGGCGAGAAGATCGATGTCATCGATGCCTTCTTCCCACCTACCATCTCCAAAGAGTCTAAAGCAAACGCTGATCAAGCCCGTGGACTAGTTTACCATTTCGCTCCCGGTGGGTCTCGTCCGTCAGCATACACATCCCGCCCGACACGTGGCTGGGTTCATGGGACCAGGGATTTTGCAGGCCAGGAGGCGGCTGTATTGCGCTTCATGCATTTTTGGAAGAGCGACGAGAGCGAGAGGGAGTTCAAGGCTTCAGCGGGGATTACGGTCAGTCCGGATTCACGCTATCTGACGCTCTACGATCACATGATGGAGCAGTTGAAGGACGCAGGCTTGCTGGGTATCAAAGAGTTTCACTGCAAACTTGTGGAGCTTCCGAATTACTATCGAGATCCGAGCAATTACCCCCCAAATGAGGGCGGCGATGATTCTGAGTAGGAGGCAATTCGGAGGAAGAGCTGGAAACAGAAGAACGAGACGGTTATAACTGCAATCTCCTACAAAACTAAGAAAATATAAAGCGCCAATACCTCATTTTTCTAACCCGGTACTACATGCGTACCCTAAGGCTTTACTAATTTACCCGTGTTCCATCGGTATGGTGGATCTCCTTTGCTGCCCAAGTAATAGGACCATACAAAGAATACAAGGCTGTCGGGATTGGTTCTTGCTTCTTCTGCTTTGCGGATCTTAACAAGGTCTAAGCAAAGAGTTGGTTTGGCTACAAAAAATGAGTTTCTTCGCTAGCAAGCATAAGGATAACTGCGAACTTACTTGCTGAGTCCGGCGTTTTGTCTGGGTCACTGGTCATGTGGATCAACTCGTGGAACAATGTCAATGACCTTGGCGATGTATCTTGTAGTGGGGTTCCCAGTCTCCCATCCTTGGCCGCTGGGGAATTTATCCCGACTGCAATAGTCTCGTGCAGCTCTGCCTTATTTGTAAAGGCATCTGGACATATCGTTATGGAATCGGCGTACATATTCCCAATAGTAAGTGCAAAGAAATCCTGGCCGGGCTCAATGCAGAATCCCCCGGCGTGGCGGCGCTCGCTCTTCTTAATTAATTGATAATCTCTCAGGTCGCTCGACCAATATGCATACTCGTCCCCTTGAAATTGTATTAGCAAATTATTTCATAACAGTCAGAAGAGTACAAACAGTTGTCTGGCCCTGATCCCTTCTTCATATCAACAAATATCCCTTGGGTATCTGGATCTAACTGTCCCATGTTCGGTGGTGTCCAAGTCCGCAAGTTCGCTTGCGGTGGCGATGGGTTAGGGGTGTTAGGAGGAATAACTTTGCCGTCCTCGTCAATAGGGTTTCCGTTGCCATCAAAATATAATTCGGTCTCCACCTGCCAATCGCTGTTGACAAATAGCCATGGTTTCAAGTGGGCCTGGGTCCAAGCGGGATTCTTTTGCTTCAAGAAGTCGTCAAGGTTCAAGAATATGTCTAAGCAGCTCAGGTTGACGTTCAGTAAATATATCTGGTCTCAGAACAGCGGTACACGAACCTCTCACGGTCTTGTATGCTTCATCGTCGTCCGGGTGGATACCTCCGTTCGTTCTGAGCCGAATGTCGAACCATGATTTGAGGTTGCGCTTAAGTTCTCGGTCGCGACCATCCACCAGGCTTGCATCTTCCGGCAAGTTTGGCAAGATGAAGTCGACCAAGGTCACAGTATCGTCCAACCACCTGTAGTCAATTAGCTTACCTAGATTGCATTTTAGTATTGGTGTTCGTACGATTGAAGCACATCTGTGTGACCATCCGCCCCCCCAACAGTTGTTCCCGTCTTAACGCGGAATAGATCACCCAGTGAGATGCTACCATAGACTGCGGGAAGCCATGCGAGGAATAGTAAAAGAAGTGTAATACCATATCTCTTTTGAAGCAATGTATTGACCCTCATGGCAGTGGAATCGTCAATTAAGACAAAGGTCAGGTTACCAGTGATTAGGGAGTACAGCCAGCGCTTGGAGTGAGAAGGGAATAGCCACTATTTAACGCACCTAGCTGTGTGGTAGTGCTGTGTGAATACAACACGTCTATGCCCATTTTTGTTTTCGAAACTCGAAACAGATGACTGTTAGGATTGGGGCGTCCTCCATGGTGAGCTGCCAATCTCCGTGAAGTCGCCCTGAGGAGTAAGGAAATTGTCGAGTCGAAGGGTGTAAAGTGAAGTAAGAGAAGCCTTCAAACTTGAAAGGCGCGAATCAATAAGCTTGATTTAAATTTAGGCCTAGAGAGAAACGCCACTAAGTATTAATCAAATTCGAGGAGGAGGCGTAGCTATAGATCCTGTGCATACAAGAATGGTACCAAGTAATTTCGTAAATATGGGCACACACAAGCTATGAGCCGCGCTAGGCCTGTGGGTGGGTAAGCTACCAAGAAGCTGACAGATTTTTCTATTCTCATCAACTCTCAGCCCCATAGCCACTCGTGCGAGAACCACAAAATCATCTTATGGACCAACGCAACTTAAAGGAAATTAGGAATAAAGAGCTAGCCACGAAACGTGTGGTTCGCGTTTTGTGTGTACTGCCACCGACGGATGGTCTAACCACCTGTGGATTATACAAAGGTATTCGCCCGTTCCTGGCGTCGACGGAAATTCTTCAACGCCCTGGGGTTTTCCGACTAAACAGTGGCCAGATACCCATGGAGTCAGCGTTCCTTCATCGGTTTGGAAAGTGCAGGAACCTATCAATCCTAAAGCATCCCTACATCATCCCCAATTACAGTTACAAATTCATAAACTCTTACTCCATGCACTCTCTTGTTAGCGTAGTGCATGTTTCGGACGGGAAATGAAAGTACACATTCCTGGATCCAGCAGTGGAGGCTAAAGAAATTTCGAGCCCTATGCTTCCCCAGATATAATGCGATTCCCAGGCCTTGTCGGTCAGTTATCCAGAGCTCTCTCTTCTCTAGGTCCAAAAAACCACCGCAATGGGACGACTCTTCCACCCTTCAGTCCTTACTTATTTTCTGTTTCTGTTCAAGGGCAGTTATGGCAATGTCCCTGCCTCGAACGCAGTTCAAACCTCCATATTGAACCAACAGGCCTACAATCTTTGCCTTCATGAAAATTCCATTCGGTCTCAAAAGTCATCTTGCACGTCTTTTGGAACACCTGGAATGATACCTTCCCAGACTGTCCTCACTATATCAAATTCTAAGGTAACATTCGTTGCATCTTTTCTCCTCGAGTATGGGGGTTTGCCGTCGGCAGGGACCACAATCACTACCACCGGTGCCGACGGCGGACAAATGACCGTGCCTATCGGTGAATTAGGCCAAGGTATGAACAGATCCTAGAGTAATGCTTAATTTCAACTAAGGTGACCTTTAGTCTGGGTTCGAACGGAGTCCGGCTCTTTGGTTTTTCAGCCCATGCCCACGGTTCCACCCCAACCGCCCGTGACAACCAAGAGCGGAACTACTTGCCATGGGCCGCAGACGTTGACATCAACCAAGACGAGCAGTTCGACCTTATCGCTTAGTTTGTCAGTCAGTACTGCTTCATCCAATTCTCCTGTGAGCACTTCAGGAGGCACCCAAGCTCCAACAGGGAGCTCTATCATGCACCCGCCCCAATCAACTTACCAGAGTAACTCTCTCTCTACTCTGAGTTCTGTGGTCGTTCCAAAACCCTCGCCTCCCAGTTCACTTAAATCGAGCCTGAGAAAGACAACAATTACCGCATCGTCTCACACGATCGTGCCAGGGAGTAGTACAGCATCTGTCTCGAGAACAGGGACCTCACTTCCCGACGTCTCTTCAGCCGTCACTACCCTCCCCGCAGGTAGTACGGACTTGAGATCTAGCACAGCAATCACGTCAAAACTCAGCTCAATCGCGCCGAGCTCCCTTAGAAGCTCTACTAAAACCTTCGGTTCCCTGGCATCTGATAGCACCAGGGCTACGATTGTTCCAAGTCTGTCTTCATCTGCCCCGAACTCGGTAATAGGCTCGACACCCTCTCTGATCCACCCCACCCAGTCCTCGTCCATTATCTCCTCAGTAGCATCAACCAAATCTTCGGCCATTGCTTCCTCGTCGTCCATTGTCTCCAAGCCCAGCACTACATCACTTTTATCTTCTGGTTCATCCAGCCATTTAGTGCCGGGGAGCCTTACATCTACTTCTAAGAATACGCTCATCTCATTCACGTCCAGTGTTTCTACCGTCTCCACTTCAGGTGCTCCTTCTTCAACTTCGAATGGTGGTACGCTATCTGGCATCGCTTCCTCTTCCTCTTCTGGGTCCTCTGGTTCAACCAGCCAGTTGGTGCCGGGGAGCCTTACATCTACTTCTAAGAATACGCTCATCTCATTCACGTCCAGTGTTTCTACCGTCTCCACTTCGGGTGCTCCTCCTTCAACCCGAGATAGTGGTACGCCATCCAGCATCACTTCCTCTTCTGGGTCCACTGCAATAGCAACCTCCAGCTTGGTAACAACCGCCTCCGCTTCATCAAACCGACCAGGTCCTTCTAATACAAGCAGAAGCAGTAGCAGTAGAAGTGGCAGTAGTAGCGGCAGTAACAATGGTAACCCCGCTCCTAGCACAAAAGCATCAGCGTCCTCAACCACGACCACCCCAATGCCTCCTCCGGTCATCTCTTCGGGCATCTACTCTGGCCTACCCCAAATAACTGCCTTCCCTTCGCTATCAACCCTCACAACGAGCACCATTATTGGCGTGACAACAAATGTGGCTACAACTACTCGAGGCCAAGATGGAAAGGAAACACCCATAATTGTTCTATTCCCATGCCTGATATTCTGTGGCGGGGGACAGGAGTACGAAATCATTTTCAATATTGGTCCTGCGCCTGGAGTATACTATCCGCCGGGCATACCGCCTATTGTTATAGGCCCGAATGGTGTTCCGACACCGAATCCGCCGGGGACGCCGCCTAAGCCTACTGGGAATCCGAGTGATCCAAATGATCCGAGTGATCCAAACGATCCAAACGATCCAAACGATCCGAATGATCCAAACGATCCAAATGATCCAAATGATCCAAATGATCCAAACGATCCAAACGATCCAAACGATCCGAATGATCCGAATGATCCAAATGATCCAAATGATCCAAATGATCCAAATGAAACCTCCAAGCCATCCTCCGGAAATCCCTCCCGAACTACATCCTTCTCTTCCTCTTCCACTTCCTCATCGTCAAGTTCGTGTTCCGTACGAACGGCGAGCGCATGCAATACCTTTTGCGCCGGCGGGAGTTGTACGACATCCTGCACCGCCGTCGCAACTGGGTGCTCAGCAACCTGCACTGGCACTGCTTGTGGCGGTTCCGGAACTCTGACGTTTGCGCCATGGTATACCGGAGGGCCTAAGCCATATGATTGGGAAACTATGGACGAATATGACGAGGAGAAAGCAGACAGCGTCGCGTCGGCGATTGATGCGATGGTCTCGTCGTGGGAGTCCGAAGATCGTGCTACTATAGTCAGCAAGACATCTACAGTACCGACATCGGTACCAACGGTGAAGGTGTCAACATCACGCAGCCGTACGAAACCGATTAGCGTTCGGAGCTCGACTATTATAAAGAGCATCACGACGCTGATAACTTCAGTCAGCCCATCAGCATCGCAGTCTGCACAGGAACCAACAAGCAGTAGCGGATTTGTGTGTCCGTCCGGCTGCACGTGCTTTGGTGAACAGGTCCTGTGCGATGCACCGCCGGATCCGAATTGTCCTCTTGGGTGTGATTGTTCGGCGGGAGTGCCACTGTGTAGTTAAATTCTTGCCGATTGTGCTGTTGCTATAACTTGTTATTGATTATTTGTTGGTACCCTTGAATTAGGCATTGGAAATGTACAAGTAATTGGTGAAATTTTACTCGCAGCTTCCACGTTCGTTGGATCATTTGATGACGTGCAAAACCTAGTACATACTAGCCCTAATCTAGAGAGCAGCTAGTTACCCTCTTTAGCATAGCTAACCCTCTAAGTACGTTTTAGCACTACATTAACTAGACACTCCAAGAATTACTAAAGAACTTCCGTACCGCATACGTAGAAAACATACTTATCTATACAGAGAGTATTTTAAGTTAGTATTAAAACTAAACTAATAAGGTTCTTAGCTAACTACAAGAGGCTTAACTACATATAGATATAAATAACTGCAAGTATGCAGCTAGATTAATAAAATACGTTATATTTATTATTAAGGCTGGAAAAGTGTTATGGATAAATCTTAGAAAATCTATACTATTAAAAATAATAAAAGCTTTTAGAGTTTAGAAACTTTATAAACGCTTAATTTTATGTTAACACCTTGCCTAACACTAGAGTTTAGCTTTAAGATAATAAATAAAAATTAAAAGTCTAATAGCTTGTTATTTTAGATAAATAATACTTTAATTTATACTTTTTAAGCAACTTACAACTAGTTAGTAATATATAAAGTTAAAATAATTAACTAGCTTTTATACTTTCTAAACCTTAACTCTATTAAACATCTCTAGTAGATTCTAAAGTAGAAGGTTGTTAAGCTCTACTTAAATCTTAAAAATTTAGAGTAATTAAGAAAAAAAAGGTTATTAACTATATATAAAACACCTAAAAGAAGATCCTCTACACTATAGTTAATAATTTTATTAAAAGTGTACCTAAGAGAATCTAGGCTGTTATTAAGGCCTAGAGCTAGCAAACAAAGTATTAGAAGAAAAAATGTGTATTTAGTCTGTATAATCCCTACCTGTATACTAGTTGATACAAAAACAACGCGATTTTTGTTTTGTAAAAAGGTGTACACAAACTTCTACAAAGGCACTATTGCTATAACTAGTTAATTAAAATACACTTTAAACTTTTTTTTAAACAAGCTTTTAGCTTAGATTTAAGCATATAATATTCTTTTTAAACTTTTTAAGTCTTTTTAATAATTTATTTATTTCTACTATTCTATACTTTTTTCTATACTTTCTACTTGTTGTTCTTTTACACTTTAGCAATACTTTATCTTCTAACTAGTAGAAGTAAAAATAACTATAAATAAAATTAAAAAAGCGTTTAAATATTAAAACTATAAAATTTAATTAAATAGGTTTTCTAAAACTATACAACATTTGCTAAAATAAGTAGTGTAATATAAAGTATAAAGCTTACCTTATTAGCTAAAAGCACTAGAAACGCTATAACGTACTTTACAGGCAAGTTGCTTACTGTCACGGTTATGTTACAGCTATCCAACCCCTGAGTACCCTAAGGGCTTGGCACGGGGTATATAGGCTCCTCGGCCTCCGTACCTCTGCCTCCGACCCTAAGGTTTACTCTCGTTACCCCACCCCTATCCTGCATTCCCTCTCTGTGACCTGTGTTTCCTGCTCGATACCTCTCACACTTACACACCTAAGTTACTTACTTTTACTAAGACTTTACTACACTACTCTTTCTACACTAATGCATTTCTAATAACACTACTTAAATGTGTTAAAAAAATTAAATGTAGCTTATACTTTAAGCTTTTAAATAAAACATAATACTTTTTAAGTAATACACAATAGCTATTTATAAAGCTTTTTAAAAAAATAATAAGTAACTAATATACTAAATAACTTTTCTAAGCTAATTATATAGCTAACTTATAAAAGCTAGATAATAATAAAAAGTAGGTAATTATTTAGCATATACTTAAGCTAAATATGTAAGAATTTTCATTTTAGCTAGTAGCTATAGCTAATATAGCTAATTCTTTATATACTAAGTATAATATAAGCTATATTAGCATAAACTAGCTTAATATATTTATTAAGTGTTACTTAAAGCTTAAAATAAAGTTTAAGTATAACTATATGTCGCGTATACTAAGAGCCTTGGCTAGGGCTCGGAGCCTGGGACTAGGGCTTAGAGCCTGGGACGCAGCTCGGGATCTGGAGATATTATGTTCCGAAGATTAGTGTATATAAGGAGAGCCTTTAGCTCTCTTAGATAGCAGAGTTACTTTATCTAATCTTCTAAACAGCTACTGCTAGGCTATTTTATCCTCTATAGTTATAAGCCTAGCGCTTTAAAAACCTAGGATAATTCTTCTTATATAACTATAGCGCTAGTAAAAGCTGTTTAGAAGCTTTATTTTTTATCTTTACTTATTTTTATTACCTTTAAAGCCTATGTTATAGCTAATTAAGATACTCCTCTCCTAACAGAAGCGTACTAGCTTAAGGACTACACAAGCTGGCCTCTCTAGTTTATCTAGCTCTGTAATGAGGTAGGCGCCCCGCCTGCCAAGCCGATACTATACGACTTTCCCCACTGTACTAAAAGGTACGCACGAGAATACTTAAGCTAAGTATTCTCGCATAGTATAATATATATATAGGTAATGCTAGGGTAAGCACTAGCACTAGCAGTTGTCTCTAGCCTAGCCTAAACCTCTATAAGCGAGAGAAGGTCACGTGGTTGACTGTGCCGACCTCGTTACAAGCTCTAGTTCTATGCTCTTAGCAAAAACCTATAAGACGTAATTAATCTAGATAGACTAGACGCTCTAAATCCTATAGACAGCGCTCTAAAAATGCATACACTTAGAGTAATTACTACTAAGAACTCTCTAAAAAAGGCTAACATATAGTACTAAACTAATATTACTAAGTACTAAGCTTGCTTAAACAACTAGGCTTTCTATGTAATATGTCTTTAGATAATTTAGAACTAAGTTAATGCATCCGAGCTGAGACAATGGCGTGAGCGGTACGCCTTCGAAGGCGGGGGAAAAGATAGTGCATTGAATGCCACCGGCGACTCCGAAGCAGGGGGGGCGTTCATGCTGGGGCGGCTACGCGATAGCTAGAGAAGTGAGGGTTGCGCGAGAGCACGAGAAGGGACAGCCAGGAGGGTCACCAACTGCGTGCGAATGCGAGACGAGAATTGGATTCAGCGGCCGCAATCGTTGAGATACGAAATTCCGGATGGTGCTGTCCGAATCATGGTGAAATGATAGGGAAGGGGGAGGCAGTACCATTGATGCGCCGCGGCGGCGGGTTCGAAAAAAGCCTCACGGGGGATCCACTGAGACGTAATGAGAGCGGTCGGCATAGGTAAAGGGTGGAAGGGGGGTCGCAGGACGGAGGGATAGGAGTAGAGAGAAAAGGTCGTAGGGAGGGAGGGAAAATGACGGTGGCGTAGAGACCTTTTATAATGGGACGTCGAAGCTGATTCCTAGTTTAGGCGTAGCGCAAAGTCGTAAGCAAGGCCCGGATTACCTAAACGGGGTGCGTCCCTTTCCGGATGCAGGCTTGCCGTTAGATTATTTACTATAATATTCTACGTATTTAATTACAGGATTAAGGACAACCTATAAAAGAAAAGTGTCAGATATGCGCACCTACTGTCAAGACAGGAGGAACGCTTGACGAAAGCTGCTACATAGTACGAGCAATAAGCTCGAACAGTATTTTGCTGCAAGTTGCAGCATTTTGCAGCATTTTGCAGCATTTTGCAGCAAATTGCAGCATGTTGCAGCATTTTGCAATATTCTGCAACAAATTGCAGCATGTTGCAAGCTGGTCGCGCATAGGGCTAGTGCGCGAGGGACTCGGATCGGAAAAACAAAAGCCGAGCAACACGAGTAGAGCAGAAAAAGGATCGATAAATCAATACAATCAATCATCATCCCATACATCATATCCAAACCCATCATTCATCTCAGGAAGCCCAGAAACAGTGCTTCAATCTGACAAAAAGAGGCTATGTTAGAGTTAACTTAGACATGTCTTAGACTCTCTCTAGAGAGCCCTTAGCCTAGCCTTAGGCACATAACGTCCTGTCACGTGCCCTAGCACATATATATATATCCTCTCACAAACCCCTAAGTCTCCTCAAGGATTTGTCTATTAATACTATCCTGTACCCTCTTCTGCGCTTTATGCTTCCTACTTCACAGTGCTCTCACAAGTAGACTATTTACTTGTAGAGTCTACTTACCTATAAAATACGCTTTTTAAAAGCTAGTGTTATTAAAGTTATAAAGATTCTTTTTATTAACTATAGCTAAAGTGTAAATTCTTATAAATTAAAGTTAAAAAATATATTATATAATTACTTACTATCTAGTTATAGTAAGCGTAAAGATATTTTATTATATTTAATATTAAAATATAAATTTATAAAGCTAATTAAAAAGCTACTAAAATAGTATACTATTAGCTATATTTAGTAGTATATTATACACACTTAAATTAGTGTAAGTAGTAGCCTTTAAGTATAAGAATAATTTTACTTTTTAATTAAGTTAACCTAGGATTGTATTATTTAAGTATTATGTTTTATATATAGTGTTAGTTACGCTAAGAGATTTTATCTAGCTTAGTAATAACTTACGTTACTACTTGATAAAAATAATTAATAAGGAGAGTATTGCATAGTATATAGTATATAGATACTGCATTGCATAAGCTATTGAAGAGGGTGTGTTGCAATTCTAATATAGGAATCTTTCTTCCCTAAGCTACAACAGTTTTTACTGCCTTTACTATAGCCCCTACTACCTTTAATATAGCCTCTACTGCTATTACTATAGGTCTTACTGTCTCTGCTGTTATAGATGTAAATAAATACTCTGCAGCAGAGCAATTAGACTAGGACAATTAACTTCATTTTATCCTCTTCTAACGTAGCTGCATGATCACGCAGCCTCTATATGCAACACACCAACACATATCCGAGGCGCGCTGATCTCGATCTACCAACTCATGATCACTTTTGGTATCTCCCTAGCTGCAGTACTTAACAATGCTGCTGAACGGCATCAATCTAGCAGGGCAGCAACCTGGCAGATCACGATGGGTTTGTCGTTTATCTTCGCTGTTGTTCTCAGCGGCGGGATCTTCTTCGCCTCCAAGACACCTATTGTATACCGCAAAGGCAATCCCAAAAAGGCCAAGGCGGTAATGACAAAAGTGTATGGCGTAAGTGATAATCACTATAGTGTGGTTACGGAATTGGAGGAAATCAGAGTGAAATTGCAGGCGGAAGAGACGAAAGGGAAGGCAGTACAGGAATGGATCAATATGTGGAAGGCTCCGAAGATGGCATATCAGCTTGCACTAGGCAGGGGATTGCAGATGCTCCAGCAACTTACAGGGTGAGTGGGGCTTGTTGGTGTATAATATATCCAATCCTAACGACACCAGTGCGAACTACTTCTTTTACTACGGCACCACTATCTTTACTTGCACTGGCATCAACAACTCCTTCGTAACCCAGATGATCCTCGTAAGGCCAGCCCCCTTTTCTCCTCCTTTCCCCACTTCTCCACCACTAACACCTTTGAGAATGAAATCAACTTCGGCGTTGCCTTCTACGGCCTTTACATATCGAACACTATGGACGCCGTAAATCCCTTATCGCCGGCTCTATCTGGATGTTCATCTGCTTCCTGATCTTCGCCTCCGTTGGGCACCTCTCTCTCGACCGTCAAACACCCTCTAACACCCCGCACCCCTCAGTCGCTATGATCTGCTTCTCCTGTTTCTTCATCTTCGGCTTCGCCACAGCCTGGGGCCCCATGATCTGGGCCATCTGCCGAGAAATCTATCCCAGCAGGTATCGGGTCAAATCAATGGCGCTTTGTACTGCGAGTAATTAGCTGTGGAACTTTTTGATTGCTTTTTTATTCTGTTTATTGCAGGCGCCATTGATTTTCGGTATGGGTATGTTTTTGCGGGGTGTAATGTGCTGGCTGGGATTGGGGTTTATGTTTTTGTGACTGAGGGGCAGGGGAGGACGTTGGAGGAGGTTGATACGATGTATTTGTTGGGGGTGAAGCCATGGGAGTGTGCGAAGTGGATGGTGCCGAGTCTGGAGCAGATGAGTGGGAAGGAGAGAGAGTGTGTGTTGTCGGCGCGAATCCGGAGATCGAGGGGCGGCTAGAGAGAGGCGGGGAGGATGTAATTGGTGGAGGGGATGGGGTAGGGGAGGCGGTGGAAAGAGAGGGAAGTGAGGAAGTGTTGAGGGAGAAGAAGGAGGAGGAAGCGTGGTGTGAGCATGATTCGGCTGGAGAGGTGAGACGAGTGGGTAAGTGAGGGAGATTGAAATGCTTGTCTTGTTTCGGTGGTGTGTACAGTATCCACTGCAATTTTTTCAAACTTCTGTCGCAACCCTACATTACGCTTTGGCAGTTCATACAAAATCTGGGGGTATTGGTATGGAAGGCTTACAAAGGGTTTTCGGATACAACTGAACATTTTGGGATCCCTCTTCTGTCCGGGGTTAGGTATTATAAGAATGCTCGGGCAAAGCGAGGCAGTACTTACCCTCTCGTTTATCTGAGAGAAGTCGTGTACACAGAGCTTAGAGTCCATGATGTCTAGAACTGTACAAAAAAATTGAGTTATGGCCATACCACGTCCCGTCAGTTACTCGTACACAGAAATGATGGGATAAGAGCTAAGCGATGAATTGCTGGTTTTGTCCCTTCATCTCTTTGGCGAGAACGTTCACGGCTTATCAACTGATTGTGAGGAATTGGGTGGATGTACCAGATAGAGGTGAAAGTGTTGGAATGAATGAACATTGTGAAGCTAGAAGCAGATATATAAATATAGATCAATCCATAAAAGTGCAACAGGGACGGAGAGAAAGCAGGTCCGCCACATGTACCCTTCCCCCCGCCCTACACAGGCACCTACACCTCAAACAATAGAGTAGGATCTATTGCTTGTCCCCCAACAGCATGTGAAGTTGCTCAGAGCGATTAAGTGTTGTAAAGAACAAAGCAGCCCTCGTCCCGAATCACGCTTTGTCAACATCTTCGCCGAAAAAGTAACCAGAACAATCCGTTTCCGGCGTTACTTTGTCTTGAATCTTGAAAATCTTTTGAAGAAGCCAAATCCGTGATTCACTGAGACAATGTCGGCACTGATAAATATGCTCACCTTGCTGCTTCGTGATACCCAGTCCTTGCGTCTCTGATCTCAGCTAGTGAAACGCTAAAATCGGCTCTACCATCTCCCCGTACTGCCTCCACCTTACAAAAGTGCATGGGCATATTTCAATAAGTCTATGTGCGATGCGATCAAAGCGGTCCATAGTCTCCCGGGTGCAGTAGCTCTATGGACCAAAGGTATTTCGATTGGCGTGGACGAGATCCAAGAGACTAACAAATCGTAGCACAAATCCACGACACCGTGACGGCACTCTGGGCAGCAAGTATCTGGAACGAAGGCCCGTGGCAAATAGTTGCAGGATCAAAATCCTGGACTCTGCCTGCTGCTCCAGAGACCCTAGTGCCTCAGCAATCGTTGAGGAAAGCGCAAGTGGAGCAGGCGAATTCACAGGGCAATCTACAGGTTCGAACTTTGCTGCAAGGTGCTGGAATGACGATTCCTGGGCCACCACAGCTCCAGACCGCGGCTAATCCGGGTGTGGCTATTGCACTTGTTCCACCTGCTCCACCACCGCCAGGGCCCACACCACCGTCACCTCGTCCTGTTGCGACTCTTCCACTTCCGCCAGCATCCCGTCTCCACCCTGTCCCGATACTCTGTGGCCTAAGGATCTAGAAGTTATCGATGTCGTGGTGGAAGAGAGAGCCTGACTAAACTTAGAGGGGAGTGAGTGAAAGGTAGTGAGGCTGCTAGGGGGAGGAGCTTAGGGAAAAGCTAGCTTGTGGATAGAGGTTGACGAGTCCAACAATGCGATAGACGTAAGCCCTCATATTTCCATTTCGATTCGAGACTTAGGTACCAGATAGTTAAGTGACTTCATCATAGCGAATTGCCTCATGGAAAGCGGAACTGCATCTCATTCGTATTTTCGCTACCCACTCACGTAGATTGACAAGCTTCCGCGCGAAATTCAGATTCACCAGCTTTTAGCCGAAGATAGCACAGAAGCACGCAAAAACCTCGTCCATCATCGATGCTACCGACTGATGATAAAAAAGCGTAAGTACGCGAGCTTGTTTTGAGAGTCATTCGGCAATGGGAAGGAATTGAAGGATTTAGTCAGAAGATGTTTATCGTATAAGCAGATGATCGGCCATGTCTAGACACATTGAAAGGAGAAATAAAAAGCGTTCTTAGATAGTAAGCGAGAGAAACGGGACGATCGACCGAGCCTTCGCCCTGCTATGCTAGACTGCCATGAATATTATGAAATTGGTGTTAACACAGGAGAGGGTGACGAGGATAATGGCGATCCCACGGAGTAAGATCTGCACGGTGATGTGTACAACTAGGTCGAAAAGCCATGGCGCCCATGCCGGAACTGAGCAGCTGGGAAGAAAAGTGGAATAGACCAACGGAAAAACATCAGACTTTGTTACCTCAAAACTTCAAGTCGAGGTCTCGAACATCATACGCAAACTCCTGCTCCTTTCGTGATGCCGTCCAACTGAGAAAAGCCCACGTCATCCACTCTACGATGATTGTGGTGAGCCAACCGCGGTCCCTAATGGTTTCAAATCTTAAGTTCGCTTCTTTGACAGCTGCGTTGATTCGCGGTCGTCGAAGCTGTTCGTATCGATCGAATAACTCTGCAATTGACTTGCTCTGGTGATGTTCGAGAATACGTGATAGCAGAATGGCATCCTCAAGAGCAAAACCAGCACTCTCTCCCTGGGGTGGCATCTAGCAGTTGTTAGTAACAAAAGTCAAGCGAAGAAAGAAAAGGCTCTGTACGGCATGCGCAGCGTCTCCAAGCAACAACACCCGCCCCGAGCTCCAGACTCCATTCGGCGAAAGCCTGTGAACGGGGTAAAGAGTGAGGTGCTCTGTTATACCTATGATCTCAGCAAGGAACGGCACAGCGGGGCTTGAGAATCGCCGTAAAAGGTCTTCCTTGAGAACCTCTTGGTCATGGCCTCTGAGAACCCAGCCTTCTTTACTGCCAAGGTCCTCAGCCGCCATGGCTGCAGCGAAGAATAATCGTGACTTCTCAAGGTTCGTGTATGATAGGATCGCGGAGCCGTGCTGGCCCGAGAAAAGAGACGAAGATTCAATCCGAACGGGATTGTCCAGCCGTGTCGCGTCCAAAAGGCCGTATGCAGTGGCGACACCGGTGTACTCGGCAATTCGATCAGGTTGGATGAACTTTCTCCTAATAGCTGAGTGGACACCGTCACACCCAAGCAAGATGTCGCCTTCAATACGGGTACCATTTTCGAATGTAGCGGCGATTTTTTGCTCTCTTTCCTCGACCGAATCGATTCTCATTCCGTACTGGACTTCCACTCCAGCTTCTCTGAGTGTTTCCAACATGCATTGTAGGAGGTCGTTTCGGACAACTCGGATAGCGCGATGCTTGAATTTCGGAAGGTTATCAAAATTCAGCTTTCCAAGGCTTTGGCCTGTCCGGTGAGAGATGATATCGATGAACCTGACTTCGCATCCCTTTGGCTTGAGTCTTGAAAGAACCCCAAGATACTCAAGGTATCGTAAAGCATTCGGCGTCAGGTTGATTGCGCCGCCGATTGTTGCGGGTTCTGATCTAATTTCGAAGACAGAGCATGTCATATCGTTGCATTTTGTGAGTGCAAGGGCCGATGCGGCGCCAGCAATGCCGCCGCCAATGATGATAGCATGGTTGAGAGGCATCTTTGATAGGCAAATTGGCCCAACCGACAGTCAGAAGTAAGAGGCCGAGAGGCAGACAAAAGGCCCTGCGCTAGATATCCTCAAGTTGGAGGTCGAGTAAGCGGCCTGTGAGGGAGAAATAACTTTCGAAAATAGCTGAAAGAAGGGGATGTGAGTCTCATCTCTGCAACCTGAGCCTTATCATTTATACACACCTGAGTGCAAAAGAAGGACGCGTCTCACGTCTGTCGCAATCGCGGCTACAGCAATGGGGATGAAGCTGAAGCCTATACGACAAGCTTCAAGACAAGCTTCGCATTCATCTGTATAGAAGCTTCGTCATCAGCTGGTATCAAAGTGCAAGAGTTATCATCCCTCTCGCGTCCCCGCGTGTGGCGTCAAGAATGAATACGAGATACGGCATTGTGGCTTTCTGCACACGGACTGCGGCGACATCGACCGTTGGGGAATGTAAATGAACTGAAAAGCACGGATGATCTAATGAAGGCTGCGAAGAAGAGTGGAAAGATGATGAAAATAGGATGGTAGAACGGGAAGAACGAGTAGAGTGCAGATCGATAGGTCCAGAAAAAGCCTAGACCGCATTTAGACTGGTTATCACGTGCCTATTCCTAACATAATCGGTTTCAAGAGAATCAAGAATAGTCAATCGAGTTTATACAAAACGACGGGCTGCACAACATCATGCTTAAAACATATTTTCAAATCCCCTCCTCCCCATTTGGCGCCACCAAAACATCATTCCCCCACCCCGTCCCCTTTTCCGCCAAATCCAACGCCTCCTCCGCCTTCTCCATCGGAAAACTTCCCGCAACCGTCAACCCCACGCTTTCCCCCAAAATCAAATTTCCATTCTCCAGCATTTGGATGAATTGCTCAATCTGCCTCCGGTCGTACATAAACTGACCCCTCACAGATATATTCTGGAACATCAGCAGCCCATAATTGAGCTCAATATTCGAAGTTACGCCTCCCATCATGACCGCTTGGCCATTTCGGCGGAGTGCGAGAATACTGGATTTGATGTGAGAGGCGGTAGTCGGTCCCGAGGCAGCGGGTGGTGAGAGGTCGATGTAGACGTGCGCGCCTTTGCCACCTGTTGCAGCGAGGAGAGAGGCGGCGTCCTTTTCGACGTCACTTTGGAGTTTGACGGTGGTGAGACGCTCCTTTGCACCGGGGAAGTTAAAGAGCTTCTGGAGCCCAGCTTCGTTGCGACCAGCGGCTATTACTTTCGCGCCCATGGCGAGGGCAGCTAAGACGGCGCCCCCCGAAAATTTTCCGGTTGCGGGAGCGACGATGACGGTAGTGCCTGCGCCAACACCTGCGGATTCAAGGCCTCCATATGGGACTAAAACGGTGCTTAGGGTGGACAGGTCTTTAAAGTGATATCCCATGCCACCTTCTTCCTTGGTCTTGAACAGTGATTCTGGGAGGACGTGACAGTTCTCGAGGGGAACGAGGGTTTTCTCTCCACAGCATCCATTCCTCCAAACATCAGCCATTAGTTTCTGAGATCCAGCATTGGAGCCGCCATGTAGAGCGAGGAGAATTTGATTGTCAGGATTATCTCGACCAAGGATGGTAGCATCGACCCACACAATATCGCCGGGGTTGAGGGACGTTGCATCGGCGCCGACAGCTTCAACACGGGCAATGCAGGTTGTCCCTGGCGTCAAAGGAAGGATGAGTGGGTACGGTACTTTGCCAGTGAAGATAGCACGGGAGTATGGTTGGAGTCCTGCGTAAAGAGGATTGATTAGGGCCGAGCCTGGGGTTATAGTGGGAGTAGGGAGTTCTTGGACGGCAATTGGCTTGTCGAATGCTGAGATGACTAGGGCTTTGTATGTCGACATGGTGAGTTCTTTCGAAGGATGATTACGACTTGTTGAGACAAGTTCGAAATTGGAAGGCTGGTCCAAAGAATATGTTTGCTGGGAAAGAGAGAGCTTGGCTCGGAGATGGGTATCGGAAAATAGACGCAACTGAGCGTGGAGCAGACTCACCTATTTATATTCTCCCTCCCTCCAGCCCTATTATTGCTATCTCCAATACCCACCTCGAAATCCCGCTACCGTTGGAACCAGACATACAACCTTTGGCGCTGATGGCGTTGCCCTACATCTTCTCATCGGCTTACGTCCGGTTAAGTCCAGGATCTCCGACAATGCCTCGCTTTCTTCGTATCGAATGTCGACTGTGAGCCTCACCATTAAGGATAATATCAGGGGCCCGATATGATGACTAACGTGATTGAGTTAGTTAGCAGTATATGCTCTTGGTTAAGGTGAAGATGGCGGGTCGGCCAAAGTTGGCCTAGGCACCCGTACAATCTAATCAGCTACCACCTTAGTAAGAGCGATACTACATTAGGAACGTATCCGAGTATCGCAACTGTACAGTGCTGTCTCCTGCGACCATGTTTTGGTTCTTGGGAATTATCAAATTCAGTTGATATGCGAACTTGCTTTTTGGTCGAGCCCGTACGAAAAACGTGTTGTAGATAATTCAATCTGGATTATTCGTTGTAAAAACACCCATGTAGCGCGCAACCCATTGAATTAATGCTATCTCTCTGACTAGATATCTTCCTTAATTCTGACTCCATTGCTCTACTACTATTCAGCCCTAGTTTCTCCCCAGAGTTTCGTAATTATCGTGAGCCATGTATCTCTCCACTATCAAAGCTTAAACTCCCTTGCCACTAGACTCTCACTCAATGCCCACAACCTCTCCGCAATCTTCGAATCCGTAGCATGAGGCGCCGGATCCATGATTTGGCAATCATGTAACAGGATCCCCTGCGGCTCTAAATCAATTTGTTAGCCCATTAACACTTCCCCTTCAACTGGCAGCCAGGTAACACATACTATTTAGCACTGGATCAAATGCAGCAACCAAAATCGTGGCAGCCCCCTGATCATGGTTCTTCCAAAACGGACTCGTTTTGCGAATTGCTTCTTCTCCGTCTGCGTCTAGGTCGCGGCTTAGACCTGTCCATATCGCTGAACACCCAGTGTAGGCGTTAGCACACAATTACCGAATTGCCTAAATACCCCTAATGGTCTGGAGAAGAGATTGGACTTACAGCCTGGATGTACCGCATAACTCACCACGCCCTCCTTCTTCAATTTCTCCGTCAGCGACACAGAAAAAAGTATATTTGCCGTCTTCGCTTGCCCATATGCAATATAACCGTTATACCCATCCTCACCCGTAGCCTGAAACATTGCTGGCAATTCCCCTGGAAAGAGTTCTTCGGGTGGCACTTCTTTTCCTTCTAAATTCACATCATGGAAGCGTATTGGACTCAGTCTGTGGCCTAAACTCGTCAAATTGATAATGCGGGTAGCCCCAGGGGGATTAATTTTCGCAGCGGCAAGGATCAGGGGCATAAGGAGGTTTGTGAAGAGAAAATGCCCGATGTGGTTTGCACCAAATTGACCCTCGATGTTCTCGGCAGTGAGCTGCCGGGTTTGCGTCATTAGGCCTGCATTATTGATGACGATATCGAGGGTGCTTGTTAGCTTGGTGACGGCGGCAGCAGAGGCTTCTATGGAGGATTGCGACATGAGATCCAGGGGTACAGTGCATACAGAGACATGGGGGTAACTGCTGGTGATGGTGGATGCAACTTCAGAGAGTTTGGAGAGAGTGCGGGAGGCGAGGATTAGAAGGGCTGGGGATTGGGAGGCGATGGATAGGCTGATGGAGGAGCCGATGCTGGAGGGGGATATGCCGGTTATAAGGACTGGGGTGCTCAGTTGGGGTCGTGATGAGGAATGTTGAGTAGAGGTAGGGTGTACCAGTTTTTCCCTTGATTTGGGCTGCAAATGCCTCTGCTACTTCAAGACCTCCTATTTCTTGATTCCACTCGGGGTGGGTTAACTTGACTGTCATGCTTTCGGGCCACTTAGAAGAGCAACCCAGGAAGTGTCAAGGAGCAGTGGAGTAGAACCGTCTACCGATGTTAGACAATGGAGTTGCTTTAAGCTCCCGCCCCACGTGCTTCTTCTCTACTACATCTCTCCCGTACCCGGGGTAGCAGCCAGATTACCTCATCCTCTCCGATGATAGCTACTGGGTGTTATGGTCCGGTATCTCCGATGGTCCTCCACATGTCTATCTCTTTTAGATGTAGAACTTCTTCCGGCTGCGCAAGCACATAGGTGTCGCCTGCCAGCACCCCGATGACCTTTTTGTGTATGCCAAAACCCAAATCAAGTCAAGCGTTCTTAGAGTAAACCTCGTCGTCTTCGCCCTGCATGGAGTGCGGGGTCCATGCACGTGCCCCCACCTTGTGGAGGAAGCCGGGATGTGGGGCAAGTAACTTTCACAACTCCGTCATCGCCCACAGTAATCTATTCGGCAGATGTACCTCCACCCCTCCCACGTCCGCCCCGTGCTCCGAACTATTGACCTGCACGCAGCGGTCTCGCTGACGCGTGAACACCAGGGTAGCACAGCGCAGTGTGTGACCTGGAAGCATTCCGCTGGCTGCGCAACCCCGGCATTTGTTTGACTGTTTGTCGGTATCTTGTCGGCGTCGTCGGCATCGTCGGCGTTGTCGGCCTTCGGAGCCATGCCACCTAGTGTAGACGCGACGAAGTATCAGGCCATGCTTGAAAGACTGAAGAAGGGGTGGTTGTAGATCCTGTAGTTGCTGAGCCCCACTGTGTGGATTTGGGATTCGTCGACCTGGATAAGTTTTCTGGGCGTCACTGTCTGCTGCGTGCTTCAGGCCTCGACTTGACACTTCGACGAACTCCACACCTCGATTGAGCTTTTGGGGTGATTAAGAGGAATTGAACTTAATCGAATTGACTTGGATCAAATTAGACTAGATTAACGCATGCCACTCCGTGCAAGAATCGACGAGTCCAAGCTCCCCAAAATGGCAGTCCCGGAGACGACGACAGAGGCAGGCTCGAAGCCACCGACTGGTATCAAAGTTATTATCGTTGGTGCAGGTAAGCTGGCTTCCCGTCGCACCCACCCCTCTAGCTGATCTCCCAATTCCTCAACCGCAATGCCCCAATTCACACACCCCAGGCTTCGGCGGCCTCACCGCCGCCATAGAATGCAAACGACAAGGCCATGACCCAGTCATCTACGAAGCCTTCCCCGAGCTTAAAGCGCTTGGCGACATCATCTCGTTCGGGCCTAATGCAGGTCGCATCTTCTACCGCTGGTCCAACGGTGCCATAGCGCGTAAGATGCGCGCCCTCTCCATCGACCTGACCTCGTACGGCTTCAACATCCACAAATGGGACACGGGTGAGATTGTCATAAACCAGCGCTCTCCCATCAAAGACGAGACTGCGCCAGTCTTTAATGGGCACCGAGGCGAGCTGCATGAGGTTGTGTTCCGGTATGCGCAGGAAGTCGGGGTTCCAATTCATTTGGGCAATCGGGTGGAAAGGTATTGGGAGGATGAGAATGGGGCGGGAATTGTGCTTGAGGATGGAACCAAGATTGTCGGAGATGTTGTTATTGGCAGTGATGGTGTACGGAGCAAGGCCAGGACGCTAGTTCTGGGGTACGAAGATAAGCCAAAGTCGTCTGGGTATGCGGTGTGGAGAGCGTGGTTCCCAAATAAAGATATGCTGGCCGATCCCGAGACGAAGCAGTTCTGTGAGAATGGGGATACTTTTAATGGGTGGATAGGTATGCTCCCTTGTCTTCCCCCCCTTCCTCCCCTTAGCTTTCTCTCCAATCACTCATACCCAGAAATACTCCTACATGCCCTGACCTACTAAAATAGGCCCCGACGTACACTTCCTCTTCTCGACTATCAAAAATGGCTCCGACTGCTGCTGGGTCCTCACGCATCGAGATGAACACGATATCGCAGAATCGTGGTCATTCCCCGGGCACCTCAAAGACGTCTACAAAGTGCTTTCAGGCTGGGATCCCATGTGCACTCGCATCGTCTCCAAGACTCCGGAATCCGTCCTGGTAGACTGGAAGCTCGTCTACCGCGACCCCCTCCCAACCTGGGTATCCGGCTATGGAGGCCTCGCCCCCGGCCACGGCCGGATCTGCCTTCTCGGCGACGCTGCGCATCCCTTCCTCCCGACAAGCGCGCAGGGTGCAACACAAGCGCTTGAAGATGGTGTTACGCTCGCTGTTACGCTGCGGAAAGCGGGAAAAGACAACATCAGGGGGGCGTTGAGAGCCTACCAGGATATCAGGTATGAGAGAGTTAGAAAAGTGCAGAAAACGGGCGAGACGACGAGGGATATGTGGCATAAAACTGATTGGCAGAAGGTTAAGGAGAATCCGGAGATTATTCAGTTTCCGAGAGAGGATTGGATTTTTGGATTTGATACGGAGGCGCACACTGAGGAGGTGGGAGATGAAGTTATTAGGAGGGTTTCAGCTGAGGCGTGAGTGGTGGGGGCTGTTTTGAGGGAAGGGTAAGGGAAGGAGAAGGAGGATATATGGGTATGAGTGCTGGGTCGGATATTTGTGAAATGTGCAAGTATTAGATAGCAAGTCGTTCGGTGGATCTAAATTTTGTTCATAGCAACACGATCTAAGCCACGATTTTCTGGATGCCTTGGCATATTTCTTGCCCTTGCTCTACCTTGTGTGACAGAAGCTGTACAGAAGAAATCGATATTGTCGGAGGATTGGCGTGGGGCCTGCGAAGTTCAATCCGGGTATGTGGAAAGGGGTGCAGGTGCCTCGTGGCGTGGCGTGACGTAGGGCTAAAGAGCACGCCGTACGACAACAACCGAACTTTAACCAAGGTACGAAATTGAGAGACAAGAAGGGAAATGTACATTGCTGAATACCGGCCTTTATTGATTGATGAGAAGGCCTAGTTCTAATCTTTTCATAATATAGGAGTTGTCGAAACCTGGTATTGGGAAGCCACTACTTCAAGTGTTTCTCACTTAACGTTCTGAAATTCGCTCACATTCACCCTCGCTCTTCTAACCTAGATGGATATCCTATCTAACGTAGTAATCGAAATACAGGGCCCTCGTGTAGAAGGACCTGGGATCTCTGGTGGCACAATTCATGTAGCATTAAAGCTTAATTAAAAAATAGTTTCCAATTGCCAAACATGCAGGAACCGAGAATGGTAAATGTTTGGAACATAAAAGAGCGACACAAACACTAGGGTTAGAAATTACCCCCTCTGGCCCCGATCAACACTAAACCACTAATCCGTTCAGAATACAAAAGAGTGACATGACCATGTCCCTCACTGTCTTCTTTGCCCTGGACCTCGATCTCGGTACAACACCTACCTGGAGAAGTGGGGTAGAATTCAAAGCCCATTCCCACACCAAGTCGTCCCCGAGCAGCAGCGATAGGAGCTAATCTTGTCGTTCCAGTTCTTCATATCGGGTTTGTTTTGGTCCGAAAAGGTACCCGTGTGGGAACCCTGGCACGAAAAATCGCTAAAAGAAAATCTTATTAGCTCATCTCGCCCGCAACAGTTCTCTGATAATGTAGAGATATATCGATGTGGATGTTATGTATGGTAGTTAGAGCAGTTCGGAACTTACGCCCAGAAGATACAAATCGTGTTTGGGGGGATTCGGACGGAGCTGATCACGTCGTTGAAATCGGGGAGGCTGACTAATGGGGAGAAAGGCGGGTTAGCATGCGCTGGTACGTGCAGGGTGTATATGTGTATATAAGGTTTTGCAGGACAATGGAGTGTGCATGTGCGAAGTGGAGTGTGACGGAAGGGAGGAGGTGAGGCCGACGATGGGATTGCGTACCACAGTCCCCATGGCCGGAGGATCGGTGCTGGCATCCGACGTAGTTGACCTCCGAGCAATATGTGATGTCAACAGTCGAAGCACGCTTGACGATGTCGGACACTCCGGGCTCGCGGGTAACCATGTTGACCTCAACAGCAGGAAGCGCGGAGGTTGAGACGAGGGTGAGGAGTGCAGTGATAGGGGAAAGGAGTGAGAGCTTCATTTTGAACGATGGAATGGAATGCAGCGAGCTTCGCGCAGTGAGTGGTTGATTGAAAATCGGAAGCTTTGTAGAATGAATATGTACTGGACTGGATTGCTCTGCTTGTTGTCTGTCTTGTGTTCGTTGCGGATTCTGGCTCCCATTTATACATTCATTGAAATGAAAACGAAGTTAGACTGCTATCTTTGCGGCTTCCTGAGCCTCGTCAGATAATTTCTATGTTCGGTGTCTTCCACCATTTGTGAGACCGTTCGAACCTCTCTTGAGAATCGTCATATAACTTCCATATTCGGTGTCTTCTCTTCTCTCCAACTCCAGAACCCTTTCAGGAACCTACTGTTAGCAAGATACCGTGCGGTTTGATTGATTTGTGTCCTGGAGGAGAAGACTAGGAGGCATCACGTTAAAGGTTCGTATTTCTTTGTGCAGGGGCCATATTGGAAGTGCTGATTAAAGTTCATTAATAACTTAACTGTGCAGTTTTCTATGCTTACGATTTCGCGTGTCGAACAAGATAATTATTTTTGTCTACACTGGGAAGTAATATGTAGAACAGTGCGGGAAGAAGGCGATTTGTTTGGGGTTTAAACCAGAGGCTAAACTTCTTCGAGACTTTGTCCAGTCGTCATTAGTCATGGCAAATCTATCAATCGCATGACTTATTTCTACCTGCACTCTTCCAAGGTTCTTTCCACCGGAAATGTTGGTGTGTAAGCCGCACTAGACGCAGGAACCCTCTATCTTTCACTACTACTTCTTGTCACATGACGTGACATATGACTGTAGCTTCTACCCTAGTGATGTTCCAACTTCTACACCCGCCACATCCTTCTGCATATCCCTTACACCCAGCGCCAATGTCTCTCAATTCTTTTCCCCGCCTCATCCCTACCACCTCACCTACTCGATATACACAGCAGCCTCCGCAACAGCCTTCTCATTCCCCCAAACATTCTCCTCTGTACTCTTCCTCCCCAGCCCTTCTAATTTATCATCTGTAATATGACGGCCAGTGCACACGTATTTTCGGAACTTGCGTGCTGCGAGTTTGGCCTCGAACATCTCGTCGATTTCTTCCAGCGTGCGGTTTTTGATTTCGGGGAGGAAGAAGTATATCCAAGCGACGGTGAGGAGGCAGCTGGGTCCCCATATCCAGCCTAAAGATCCGGAGTTAGTGGGATGTTGGTAGGGTGAAAGTTAAAAAAAGGCGGCAAGGGGCGAGTGGAATTGGGGAAAGAGTGAACATACCATACTCAGGCCCCCAATTCAAAGAATCCGGATTAATAAAATACGGTGCCGTAAAAGTTGCCAACCAAGCCCCCGCAAAGCCAACCGCCGCCGCAATCCCAAACGTATATGACCGCAGCCTCTGGCTTGGGATTTCTCCGCCTGCGAGCCACGCATATGTAGCTACCATACCGTTGTATCCGCAGATGTAGATCACTGACATCGCGACGATGACTTTACCGGTGGAGATAGTGCCTGGATGAACGTGGTATACCGCTGCGACTATGAATTGCGAGACTCCGCAGATAGACATCCCGACCATGAGGAATACCCGGCGCCGGCCGTACCGCGAGATCACGCAGGAGTTTATAATGATAACGACAACGCCGACGGCAGTCAGGATGCACGTGTTTTGGAACGCGTTGCCGACGTGTGCCATTTCAAAGAAATACGTTCCATACGCAATCATAAACATCGCACCGCTAGCCGCTTGTGTCGACACCGCGCCCACGGCTAATAGCATGCGGCGTCGATCGGTCGGGTTTTTAATAATATCGATGAAGCTCGCCGAACTTGCGAGTTCTTTTTCGGCGAGGATTGCGGATTGAATGTCCGCGATTTCTGGCTCCACTCCAGCTTTGTTGGGACGCATCCATAGCAACGACTTACGCGCTTCATCTTCTTTGTCTTGGTACAGAAGCCAGCGGGGGGATTCGGGGATGAAGATCATTCCGACAGACATGAATGCAGGCACAATGTAGATGATGCCCAAGGGGATGAGATAGGATTCCTTGCCTGAAATCGGCGCAGTAAAGTTGTCGACGACTGTACCAATAAGGGTACCGATGGATGTCCAGAATTGGAAAACGGCGATGAGGAGGCCGCGGTAGCGGGCTGGTGAGGATTCTTGAATGTAGAGCTGTGCGAAGGTCATGAACCAGCCGTTTGCGACGCCGATGAGGAAACGACCTGCGTAGATGCCGTGCAGGTTTGTGGTAGTCATCATGACGATGTTGGAGACGCAGCAGAGGAGACACGCCATCCAGAGACAGGGGCGACGGCCCATCCATGTTGCGAGAATGCCGGCACTGGAGGAGCTGATGAAGGCACCGAGCGTCATTAGGGACGAGATGAGTTGTTGGCGTCCAGGGGAGATGTTGTAGCCGATGGGACTGTTGGGGTCTCTGTGGCCGAAAACCTAAGAGGCTTTTTAGTCGTGATGAAGCGGTTGAATGGGAGACTGAAGGTGAATTACTGCTAGGAAGCCAGGCATAGCTTGTAAACCACCGATGAGACCAAAGTCAATACCATACTGGAATGGTGACATGGACACAAGAGTACATGCCGCGATGCATTTCCAGTTCTCTCTCAAGGTTGTGCCGGTCGAGGCTTCGGGCATCTTGATAGTTGGACGACCTCAAGTCGAAGCTGATTTAGATCAGAAAGACTCAAGTGGCAGAGAAGGAAGGAAGATGCTGAAAAGATGTTACTCGACATCCACAGAACCTGAAATACCCGCCTGAAAGGAGGTTCTCACAGCAGCGTCGGGAGTTCTAAATGAAGTACCCTCCTCTTTCTCGTCACCCATCACATTGCAATGTCGATCCCAGAACTGGCACCAATATTTGCCGACCCTTGCATAACACCGTCGCCCCAGTCATTCAAACCAACCTAACATGTGGGGAATACTCCCCCGCATCCAATACCTGCCAATCGCTATTCCTCCTTCCCCGTCGTCGCTAGGATAGTGAATCACTTCCATGACAGTTCGTTCGAGCGCGGTACTCGTATTCGTGGGGTAAGAAACAAGATGGGGCGATTGGATGAAGACCACGACATGAGCATATGCATATAACAGTGTGTGCAGAAGTCCCATGCACCACAGGGCGGGAGTTCATTGGTCTGGAATCGAGATGGATCCGATGGAATGCAGGATGTCCAACGGCTATACCACCTCTTCGGGACGGTACGGCCGTCCATGAGCACACCTGAAACGGGAAAATGCTAGCCGCTATCCTATTGCCCGTTAGACCAGGATTTAGAATGGCTATTCTGGGCCGTGTGAGAGTGTCAAGATTTTGCGAAAGTAGCTGAAGAGGCGTCTTTTAGTGAGTTCGGCAGATGCGATTTTGTTAGAGCGCGTGTCCCTGTGATCTGAGACGTTGGAGTTGAGGAGCAGACATGAGTCGTGGATGTTGGGGCTGCGAAGCGAGGCAAGGCTGGGGTAAGGTGCGGGGAAAGATGGGCACCAGCTTATTTAGGACTAGCAGAGTATGCACATGAGCAACTGATTCACCCACATAGCAGGTGGGAAAAGTGTCGGAGATGAAGTTGCATTGGAGCGCCTTACGGGGAAAGAATTTACGGACAGCGGTGAGATATTAATTTGTGATAAGTACCCTTCGATCGAGATATTCACCTCCATTAACGAAAGGTAGAAGAGCAACCACCTCCCTCATGCTTCCCTTCACATTCCCAAGGTGGCGGACCCAAGTGAAAGGGGATGACAATTGCAAAACCTGCCAGTCTCGGAAGCTCTCATCCTTCGATTCGTTATCTGCATCTTCGCCCCATTCCAGTTGATCCTGTTCCACTGTCCATACGGGCCACGTACGGATGTAACGCCCACATGTATTCTTGAGCCGTCTCCACACTAGGCATTCGAGGTCGAGTTCGGAGAGAGCCTTCCAGAAATTCTCCATATTGTTCGGCGGTTCGAGTTCGAATTCACAGAGACAAAGGTCCCGCAGTGTTTGACCGTGTGCATGGAGAATTTTATCGAAGGTAATCTCCGAGCGGGCAATTACTCCTTTGAGGTGGAGTTTTCGAAGGAAGGGGGGATCTCCGACCTTATCTTTGGCTAGAGATTTCAATATACGGGGGCTAATCTCAGTTGCAACCCATTCGCGTCGCTCTAGGTCCAGCTTGTCGCCTAGTAGGAAAATCGTCAGATGCTGAAGGTTAGGTACGCCGTTTAAGACATTTAGAAATTTCATTTCCCGTTGAAGTTGCGTGAGGCTTAAAACCTTTTGAAGGCCAAAACCTAATTCGAGCGTCTTTAGATTGGTATAACACAAGCTACCCCAGCGAATGGGACTTAGCAAGAGGGGCGTGAGTACCATCAGATGCCTGAAAGGAACTTCTCCAAGCCTTGGTATGCTGAGTTCCTCAAGCTGTAGTGGTGAGTCTTGAATACCACTGAATATCGCGCTCATGATATGATGCTGGTGTTCATGAGTCAAGGGCCATCGTTGCGTGTGGTCCAGTACAACGTCATTCATGCTGATGCGTCTTGGCCAGTCCAGCGGCTTAATGATGACCGATTTTAGACGAGGAGTGTGCTGGAATATACAGAGTGGTGCATTGGTCAGTGATGAGAACGTCAATTGAAATACAATGCTTTGGATAGCCTCGCCCAGCTTGGGTGTCCTCGAAATGAATCTAGGTGTGCGCACAATGGTTTCCAGGCGGCGCAAGGCATATTCTGTCGTTTTAAGGGTTCGAGTCCAAAAATACATCTTTAGCTATGAATCCGAATTTAGCACTTGTGTAGAAGCTCATGGGTTGGAAACGTTAAACTTCTAGATTGGTATAGCTTAGAGGCTTGTACTCACAAAAATGAAGTCCACTCCGTCTCTCAGTCTTCGATTAAGACTTCTCATGAGAAATAAACTCTCCACTTTCTCCCCCAGCATGCATATTATCTCGGTTGGCAAATCGTCTATGGTTTTGGCAGTCGGCAACGATGCAATCATTTCTGAGCTTTGTGCAGAGAGGTTTTGCTCACTGGCTAGTGTAAGTGCTTGTGCCGAAAAGTGCTTTGTTGATGAACTGGAGTTGTTTGGTAAATTCATGAGAGGCTTATCGGAGGTGGATGACTGCTTCAGCGAAGAGGAATGCCCGGTAGTAATGGTGGAACCTGCTATTGCGGGGCCCCATGCATCGTATCTCGTGTCTTCATGAATTGAGGCATCCCCAGTCTTCGCGCAAGTTAGAGGAATATTGCACCGTGGACTAGGTACATGTTGGCTTACATTGACATCATGTTTGTTGTGAGACATGCTCGAGAAGAGCAGGACCAATACGTTGGAACCAGCTATTTTTCGGAAGTATCGTTCTTAGTCGTACTAGAAATCCAACTATAACGTCGAAGCGGGTGTATGTAAAATAAAACGTGAAGTTGGGCAATCCTACTAGGCGAATATGTTGTGATAGAGTAGACCGCTGCCCAAGCTAAGACACAAACCTATCGATGAAGCATTAGGGTTAGCCTCAGCTTGTAATAATTTGCTCGATCTTTCTTCCTAGAACACTCCACCGTAACGTTGGTTCTGTGTCGTAAAGATTGTTGGCTCTCCTAGTGCGTTTTTCTGCTCACGAAACCAATAAGACAAGGCCGAGAGAGGCATTTGCGGTCGCGCGCATATTGAACAAAATAAGGCGTCAAAACTAGGCAACACATCGCGACGAGGGGTCGCCCCAGGGGCCTAGTACTGCTCTAGAATTCATATTACAAACCTAGCTGTGTCAAAGTGTTTGGAGAAGGTGCCTCTAGCCCTGGATATCGCCTAAACCGGTTGGCTGACTTTGTAAAGCCTGAGGGAGATGATCGAAGAATAATGGGGACCACCGGATCGCAGACTCGACTATCGTAAGAGGAGGGGATAGAACGAATGGCAATCAATAAACGATGCGTGTGTGGGAGTAATGAACTAAGCACTGATTGATCATAGAATGTTAAGGAAGGACGTGAAAAGGGATATTGTAAACCGGTCGCAATGCACGTGCACCTGCCGCTTCTTGAAAGCTCCCTCTGTCATGGTTCTCTTGTCCACCTACCATATACAAACGACCATCCCTTTGCATCCATCAGATGCTAATTCTAGTACTCTCAGCTGCATTAAACTTGGCTCTTTCGTTCCCAGGAAACACGACTCTGCCTTCACCTGGAATGAACCGTGCCGCGGTCGTATCAGCATCGGTTCATCAGCACCATTCGATTTTATGCACCACCGGCCAAACCGCAGCCTCGCTCTCAAGCACGTACGGCGGTGGAAGATCTGGTACCTCTCCTGAGCCGAGAGGAAAGTAGTCAATGAAAGGCTTGCGGCTATTCGGCTTCTCGAGATGGATTTGCCGGGCCTTCTGCCCCACCATCATGATGTGGGGTTGCAGTACTTCTCCAACACGTCGACATGCAGCATCTGACAAAACAACCAACGGAGATAGGGCTCGAGGGTTCACGAATGCTCTCGCTGCACTGCTGACAGGGTCTTACGGATAGTAATTGGCTGTTTGGCACCCAGGCAGTCCTTGTGCAGAATCCGAGGGACGCTCTCGGGTCGCTTTAAATTCAAAAGCTTGAAGCAACCTCAACTTCGTCCTCCTCACCCCATTGTCAGGAGATTTGAGCGCAGAAGCTATGGCCATCGAGCAACTATTCGAGACGCTGCCACTGCATTACGTGCAGCATGGCATATCGAAATTCGGTGTCGGGAACATCTTGCTCGCCGTATTGGTTACCGCAGCCGTGGGAGTTGTTGTGGACTATGGGTGGATGCTATATCTGAGGTCAAGAATGGTCAGATATAATCTCCGATGAAACGCAGCATGCGGGCTGATTGAGACATAGCCACCGGGACCATGGCCCCTGCCCATTGTAGGAAATACATTTCAGCTTCCCGACAACAAGCCCTGGATATATTTTGAGTTGCTATCAAAGAAGTACAATACCCCTCTGATCACATTTTGGATAGGCAGGCGAGTGCTTCCACATCTTTTCACTTCTTCTTTGTTAATATCCGTGCAGAAATCCGACGGTATGGATAAACGATGCGTGGGCCGCGAACGAACTCTTGGACAAAAGAGCAGGAATCTACTGCTCTCGTCCCCGAATGCTCGTATTTGCCGAACTCGGGGCCGGCCAAAAAAATCTCGTGAACATGATCACAACCACGCAAGCTGAGAGAGACCGTTTCCGAGTTCAGAGAAAGCTAATGCACCAAGGTGTGGGGATTCAGCAAGTGAAAAGATATCGCGACTTCCAGAACGATGAGAGCAAAGTAGTGGCGTACGATATGCTGACTACTCCAGAAGATTATGTTGCCCACTTCGAGCGGTATGCGACGAGTGTAGTCTCGATCATTGGGTTTGGGAGGAGAGTGGCTGACTCAAAGGATCCAATCATTACCGATGTTATCGCTGTGATGCATCGAGCTGCGGATCTTAATGTTCCAGGAAAGACTTTTCCCATGTTGATGGAGACATTTCCAAGTAAGTTGGGACGCTGGAGGTCAAACGACATTATAGGTGACTCTTCACAGTTCTTGCTAAAGTACCTACTGAGATTGCGCCATGGAAGCATGGACTTGGTGCTCGAGGGAAATCACACCGTGGCCATGACTTCTTCTACACACTCGCAAAAGAGGCGAACGAGAATCCTGGGCACGAAGATTGCTATTCCAAACTACTCTTTAAGGAGGCGCCTAAGTACAATCTCCACTCACAGGAGATATCCGCGCTAGCTGGCAATCTATTTGGTGCAGGTTCTGATACCTCAAGCAGCACTCTCATTACCGCCATTCTAGCTATGCGCGCATTCCCCGAAACGATGATCCAGGCTTGGGAAGAACTTGACCGTGTTGTTGGATCAGAAAGAAGTCCTTCGTTCGAGGACGACACCAACCTCCCATATATACGCGCCTTTGTCAAGGAAGTCTTCCGTTGGCGTTCCGTTGCCATCATCGGCGGTCAGCCACACGCTCCTGTGCAAGATGATTACTACAAGGGCTGGCTGATTCCCAAATCAACCTGGGTTCAAGGCAATGTGTGGGCGATTCACAGGAATGAGCGCGAGTTCCCAGAACCAGATCGATTTAACCCGAGTAGATTCATGAAAGATAGTCCGGATGCGCGGCCATTCCCTGGGGAGAGGGGCTACATGACATTCGGTTGGGGTCGAAGAGTGTGTTCGGGACAGGCACTTGCCGAACAAGGGACCTGGTTGACGGTTGCGCGGTTAGTATGGGGCTTTAAAATCGAACCTGCTTTGGATGAGACTGGGAACCCAATCTCAGTCGATATTTTTGACTACACGTGAGTCCCCCAAGCTTTTTTGCTACACTTAATCACTAACAAGGCGTAGCAATGGCCTGAACATGCGGCCACAACCGTTCAAGGTTAGCATCAAGCCAAGAAGCGAAGCCATCCGACAGACTATCCTCCGAGAGGGAAAGCAGGCATTAGCAGATCTGGCGCCATACGAGGGTGAAACAAAATACAGAATGAGCACGTTCTACAAGGAAAATCCCGTGAAGGCAGGCTTTGGCTCATAAGAACTACATCAAGGAAATTTTTGATTTGTTCTAAAGGCGGAAGTTGGGAGAACACTCACTGAACGCTTAATGATTGAGGCAATACACCGAAGTAGCCAGCTCTCGACCCTAATTCAGATTCAGGCGATTATTCGCATTGACTTGTAATCACTGCAACGTGTACTAACAAGTATCGAAACATGTTCCATAGCTTCAACATGTCATTACGATCCTCAACAAATCTCTTTCGTAGGTACAACATAGGCGTCATTCGTTCTTGATATTGTGTAGGCCGGGGAAATACAGCGCCATGGATCCTGAGTTCCAAGCGATCTTGTTGTCAGCCAATGACACAAGGCAGCTGTATGCCTTTCCGCGAGCTAAAATTGTAATAGAATGTTCTTGTGCTCCATATTTATCTCCTGGCTTCTAGTCCTTCACCAGTGGGAATACATGCGATCCAGTCAGACATAGATTTGCCCCCCATTTTGCGCCCGAATGCAGCACAAAGTTTCGATTCTAGTAGAGGCACTAGGATGGAAAGCGCCAGGAGCAGAGGCGCGACTCTAACACTTCGGCACAAATTAGTCATTAATCCACGATACCATATTTACAACTAGTATCTATCACTCGTTCACTTACGGAGCTGACGGATAGAGGAGGGCATATAGAGTTGCGAGTAATTAGGTAGTGAGAACCAAAACTAGGTAAGTTGAGCAAAGGCCCAAGGTCTGAGGTTTGGCCTGAGGAGCTCGAGGGAGCCCTGAAGCGGCTATATAGTAGATAGAACGGCGATTGTCCTAAACAGGAAACTGGGGTGAGTCAAGGACCTACATTCACTCTTGACGCAGGGTCACGCTGACCAAAGTCCCGTGCGAGAATATTCAGCCTTGATTTTAGAACCACTATCATATATGTGGTTCCGTTTCCTTTTCGCGAATTTATATTCACTCCTTACTACGTTCCTATTTTCCTTCTGTCAATATCCTAGTCCCACGGTTTTGTAGTAATCGTTTTAGATTTCACGAAGAGGTTTTCTGCTTCCATGATATTGGTTTGATAGAATAGAGTCTAGGTAAGGTTCTCCTTGCCCTTAAAAAGCTTTGGAATGAAGCTTGTATAACTGATGCTGGAAAACTCTGGAAGACATCAGGATAGCCTGGCTTGAATTTCTCTCGTGGTCGGACAAAGCGATCCTGAACGTAGGATCCGCAGCTTCATGGTTATCCTGCTCCGTGATCATTAGACCGAGATTGTTGTAAGAGTCAACGGAATCCTGGCGCTCTTTTTTAAAACCTCTCTTTTTCCTCACCAGTATTCGTAGGTGGTATCATTCCGCCACTCGAATTACATTGCAATCCTTGGTTGCCCCTCCTGTCTCCCTCCTTGTTTTCTTTGTTTTCCACGTGCAATCTCGCTTTCACCGTTTGCTTGATCTCGTATTGCATTGGATTACACTAACTACTGTATAATCAACCGTTCTCTCCTTGCATTTCCATTTGAAATAAAGTCCATTGCCTGTAGCACACCGACTCTCTTAAAAATGGTTTCATCGACCTTTCGCAAAACAAGGCATTCTAGAATACGCGCCTCACTATCACCTTTAGCTAACAGATTCAGGACCGTCCACCCGAGCCTCGAAATATCCCTTTCTTGCTCAGTTTCGGTTGATGCGCTTCTCCATTGATACTCTTTATTATAGAAAGGCTCTGGAAGGTCGGAGTCGAGATCTACCAGAAGATCTGCTACACAAGACTGCGATATGCGAACAAAGATAGACCCTCCCTTTTGAAACATAGCTTCTACAGATGCCACAAAACCTTCCACAAGAATAGAGCAACCAAGGTCAGGAACGATTGCATTCTTCTCGTACTTATTCGCCCAATCTGGGAACCGGACCCAATGCCGTTCTTCCTTTTGCTCAAGCCAGACCTCGGGTAAACGAGTCGAGTGTCCGATGGCACCCCCTAATACACATGCAGACTTAGAGTGAGATTTTGCCCAGCTGAACTCGAGAGTGCTGCCTTTGATACTGTGCCATGTCCAAGAGGGCATCTCGACTCTCCGCCCCGTGAGGTCGGGATCCAGAACAGACCACATCAATCCCTGGAGAAAACCAGCTGTTATCCGGTTCTGAAGATCCCATTCAATTTCCCATGCCACGAAACTCATAGGAATCATTCCCCACTCCACCTGGGGAAATGGACCCTCTGAGTGGCGCCCTTTTTCAACTTGTGAGGCTGATTCTTGCAACGCCTCATTACTTGCCATCCGGACGTCGAATACTGGAACACCCCAGTAACTCTTAACGCTAGATCGTTTGAGAATACCAAGGAAAGCGTTATGAGCATCGCTATCGTAGGTCAAGCTGCGTGAAGAGTACATCTCGATATGTTGATGGATGTTCCCACTAGAGGGGATCATCAACCGTCTAGAATTTTTTCTAGAGTTCTCCCATGAGCCTGGGTCCAGAAATAGACTTTGGAGACTGATATCGATACTTCCTCCAACCCTTAAAGGTGGTAAGAACGGTGCAGTCTCGCTGCGACACATCGTCCGACAAACGAAAAAGACGTGCGTAGGGAAAAACATCAGGCACCGCCGCGACAAGACCGCTTCTTGGTACGTCCACCCTCTCGTCGCCCATCTTGATTTGCCTAGGAAGTGAGAGATTTCTGGGAGTGTGGAAACGACTGTGATATCCCCGATCCTGGCCGCCGGCTGTGTGCATCGAGGCAGCAGCGGTTCCGATCCAGCACCTGGCAGACCATGGCGATCGTCTTCTCCAGCCCCTGCAACAATTGTCATATCCGCATTCTCGTATATCAAGTCCATTTGTGTAAGTTGAGACATTTTTTCTTCCCCATCAGTCTGGTTGATGCAGTAACGATCGATCCAAAGATATCTATATCCTAATTCTCGCGTAACATGAATGGCGTCGCGGATGACTCTTGGGGAATCCTCAAACATATTTCCCGAAGACGTACTCTGGTCTTGTTTGTCCTTTGGTGGGGGTCCCCAGACATAGCTCAGTGCAATGTAGTTATGCTCTGGTTTGTGCATCACTAGGCATTCTTGTACGCAGTCGATAACCTTCATGCCAACGACGTGGTTCCGGAATCCTTCGCTGCAGCGGCTATGGCCATGTAGACAGGTCCTCATCCAACTCTTCACGAGGCTATAGTCAACTCTCTCCTGATTCACAATCCTTGCTGGGGAAATGCTATGCTCCTCTTCTCCTGGCCCACGATCCAGTGCCTTCATAATGAGACCATTACGCATGTACGAAAGGCCCGCATCATTACCCGTAGAGTCGGCGTAACTCCCACTAGCAGTTATCTTAATATAAATACCAGTTACATATCCCTCTCCTATCCCATCCCAGACATCCACAGCCCAAAGCATATATCCCTCACCTCTGAATACCTGCCATGGGGCATCATACGCCGTTGCCAACATTTTTAGTGCAAGTCTACACAGCCCGCACCTCGGGTTCGCGATGTAGGCTTCGACCTGCGCAGGGAAGCATCGCGCTAGCAACTCCGGGCTCCTATGCTCGTGCCTGTGTGTCGAAAGAAGGCGGTGTCTAAGCTTGGGAAGAATTTCTTTGCAGTAAGAACAGAGATCTGATGGGGTATTGGAGAGATCCATGGATGCTTTGTTGGGCATAGCGAGATGAGGTTACCGCCCACGGAGGAATGCAAGTTGTCGCATTGGACCTGAAAATTTCCAACAAATCATTTCGAGCTTTAGCCGCCCATATGCAACGACGCAATCGGCCCATCTCAATACTCTTAATTTTAAGGCTTTCAGCAACTACTTACCTGTACGCTCTAAACTTTAATAGAATCTGCAAAGGATATAACATACTACGCTAATTAATGAATGTCTAGGAAAAGCGGAGCTTGGAATAGTAAAGGGTACACATTAGTAGTAAAAGTTTTACTTTAATTATCTCAAACAGTTCTAATTTAAATTAGACAATTAATAGCGTATTTTAAAGCCTCTTTTAGTCTCTATATTTTCCCTATATAAATTAAATTTATTAGACTAACATTTAGCTAGCTTATTTAAATAGATTTAGAGAATATTTAAAAGCTACATTAACAACTTTAGTAACGCTTAATAGAAGATAAAAATAAGTTTTATAGTACTGTATATATACTATAAGTTAAATTTAGAAATTTGAATTTTAAAAAATTAAGTTAAAAAAGTTATTAAAAGTATAAGCGTATTTTAAAATTAGCAAGTTATTACTAAAAAATATAAAATAGTATCTAATAGCTAACTATCTACTTATTAGTACTGTTATACTAATTAATCTACTTAATGCACTATATATTAAAAAAATTAGATTAGGTATTAAACTAAATGTAATCTTTCTAAAGTAACGTATTTCACAAGCGAGTAGACTACATAAGTAAATAGTCTACTGTAATAAAATTTTAGCACTTTATACTCGAATTAATAATGCATCTACTAATTAACCTTTAACATACTAATAAAAAAGGTTAAATACTTTTAACTTTTTAAGCATTTAACTTACTATAGTAATTTATAAAGTTTTTAAAGCCACACTTACTTAAAAGCTTAATAGTAGACTTTTATAATATAATTATAAAGTATATACTTAGCTTAAATTTATAAATTTGTTTTTTTACTTTAAGTTATAAAAGATATAGCTAATAAACTCTAAAGCTATTATTATTTAAGCTAAGTTAAAATATATTAGTATAAACTAAACTATAAACTTTATTAAGTGTACTATAAATCTTAAAACAGGTTTTCTTATAAGCATAACTATAACAATGTGCTTGAATTGTTCTATCTTAGGTTGTCTAGACAACTTTTACACGCTAATTCTACAGCTAATAATAAGAAGCAGATAATTATTAAGACTATATTTAAGCTATATGCGCAAGGAATTTCCTCTTAGATAGCATTTATAGCTAATATAGCTAATTCTTTACACGCTAAGTGTAATCTAGGCTATGTTAGCATAAACTAGCCTTATATGTTTGTAAAGTGTTATTTAGAGCTTAAAGTAATATTTAAGTGTAAGTATAACTATAAAAAAGCTTTTTATAAAAGTTCTAAAGTAATTTAGAGCAGGTTTAGCCTTATAGAGAATATTAAAGCTAAGTATAGTATCTAGGATAATAACATGTACAACTTTAGTAAAACAGGCTTTATAATTAGCTAAATATTTTTTAACTATACTTATGCTTAAAACTTTACTTTAAGCTCTAAATAACACTTTATAAATGTACTAGGCTAGTTTATATAAACATAGCCTAGATTATGCTTAGCGTGTAAAGAATTAGCTATATTAGCTATAAATGCTATCTAAAGGGAAATTCCTTGTGCATATAGCTTAAGTATAGTCTTAATAATTACCTGCTTTTTTTTTATTACTTAGCCTGTTGAATGGGCTCCGACAGCTAGCTGCTTATGGTATGAGCACTTAAGTAGCAAGAGTAAGAGTGGTGTACGGTGTGCACAGCGTACGAGGTAGGTAAGGTGAGGGCAACATGTTTCTGGTTCTATTGCTCTTTTGTCTTTCCTCCGTACGGAGGAAAAGGGGGATATCTAGATGTTCGCGCACGGAGGTTCGCGCACGAGCATCATGTGACATAGATACGTGATCCTGCTCGTGCGCGATCGTTCGTATCCAGGACGCGACGCTGCTGCTGCGTACGGACATAGCCTTTATAATTTAGCTGTAGAATTAGCTTGTAAGGGTTATCTAGCGCTATAGTTATTTATTATTTTTTATAAGACTTTACACATAGCTGTAGCATGTTTCTTTAAAAGTTTTATATTTTATTTAAAAGGTTAGAGTGTAAGCTGTATCTAATATTCTTTTAGCGTGTCTAAGTAGTGTTGTTAGGAATGCATTAGTGTAGGAAGAGTAGTTTAGTAGGGTCTTAGCAAAATTAAGTAACTCAGGTGTGTAAGCAACTCGCCTGTGAAGTACGTTAAAGAATATTAGCTAGAATAGCGTAGAATTAACTACTATACTATAAAGTTAACAACGCTGTAGCTACTACTACTAGTAAAGTTACTAAGTTAAAACTTATGATATTTATAAAGTGAATATTATAGATTATATATTCTTTTATTTAATTAATTAATATAGGTGTTGTAGAGTAAGATGTAATTTAAGTGTAAAAATGTTGTTAGAGTAGACTATTTGCTTGTATAGCCCGCTCGCTAATAAAATACGTTATATTAAAGGTTAATTAGTAGATGTATTATTAATTAAAGTATAAGAGGCTACAATTTTATTAGAGTAGACCGTTTGCTTGTATAGACCGCTCGCTTGTGAAATACTTTAGTAGATATAGTAATATATATAGTAGTATATAAAGTAGTTTTTTGATAGGGGCGTTCCCTATCTAGAACCATTTCTATACGTAGAGCTACTTGCAACACAAATAATGCCTACTAGGGCTTGCTGCACGTTGCTGTAATCTACTGCAGTTAATTGCAGTTTGCTACAATTTGCTACAGTTTGCTGCAGTTTACTTTATTCCTTTCCTAACTCTGACAGCTAATCTCTAGATGATGCCCCTAGGCACCAGCCTATTATAGTTAAGCGGCAGTTGAAGAAGCAGAACTAGCAGTTGTGCTAGCAGTTGTGCGAGCAAAACAGTTGAAGGATTTGTAACAGCAGCAAGAAGATCCTTATCCTAAAGGCTATTATCTATAAAAGTAAGTAGGTGAATAGCTGCAGGCGGTGTGGGAGGTTGCGGTGGGTCATGATAGAGTCTTTGCGGTGATAGAGAGGCGAGGACAGGCAAACAGCAAGGTGTTCCTCAACTGCTGAGTGAGGCAGGCTTCTAAGCAGCTTGAGAAATGTCTACAAAGACAACAAGATACACAAGCTGCAGCTCCACAACTAGGGCTTTAATTTAGGCTGCACATAATTAGAAGCTGCAGCATACTATACACTGCGTATTGTACTTTTCAGAAAGTTAATTAAGAACCTGCTTGTCAAGGTATTACATATACTACACTGCCGAAGATCTCGCGAATTCTGGAATGACTAAGCCCAAATTACCTAAAGAGGAGACTCTGCTAACTACATTAGGCCCGAAGAAAAGTGGGCGTTCTTAGAAATCGAAAATATAAGCGGAGCAAGCTCCGCTAGTTAGTAGAGTTGCTCTGATGTTAAAAATTGGCAAAATCCAGTGTGTGCGTGTGCGAGGCGAGACCTTGTGTCAGTTGATGAAATTTAGTAGAGGACCCTGAGGCTTCTCGACCCTATCTATGACGAGATTTATGAATTCTCATCACCAAACAGTGACTCTTTGGAGATGGTTCAGATGTATTATTGGCCTGCAAGCTTGGAAGTTGCAAGATGAAGAAGGAATTTCGAGGCTGAGACTGCTAGTCCCCGAATAAGTGGGGCACACGGGGCTGTTTCTAGTTGTGACACAAGGAAATACATCTGAGCTCTCGCGCCAGACCCAAAAGCTTCGTGTTGATTTCATTCCTTCCAACTCCTCTGGCTCGCGCAGTAATTTGAATACGGATTGTCAGCTAAGAAAATACGCGCATGAGGAATGCACGCGGAGGTGGTTAACCCTAGAATCGTATTCCTCTCTTTACAACTATCCCGATCAACACTGCCCATCATATTCGATGATTGTAGTTTATCACAATAAGTAGTCAACGCCGCCTCCTACTTGAGGAGTTTCGGTATTGAGTTTGCTCTAAGGAAGCTGGTTGACCTGATACCCTGCGAGCTCCATCGTCCTGAAAGCCACTATGGACATACCTCAAGGCCTTCCTAGTGGCTTGCCCATGCCTCCTTCATTCCCTCTTCTGGAGGAAGTACGACAGAAGGCACGCAGCTTCTCCGAAAAGCTCTTGAAGGATTGGCAAACTCTGAATGCCATCATCGAGCGACACAAAGAGGTAATCCGAAAGCGATGGATAAGCAAGAGCAAAGGGAAGAGGGAACAGATTTTGCTCGATGCTTGGCCAAACATGTCGACGAAACACCGCCCTGATGTCGAATCCTATCTCCAAGGGAACCCAGCACGACACTCGATGACCACGAAGTTCCAGGAAGCTTATATGTGGCCGTATGTCAATCTGGAAGACCTCACCAAACCTAACTTGCTTTCCGTCTTCCTTAACTCTCGTGGTCGCAAGTATCCTCATGAGTTTGTGCATTCTGACCTCGAACTTGCTGCGCTTGGTGAGACAACTGGAGCTGTGACGCCAGCCTTTCTTCAGGGCTTCCAACGGGCCGTACTACGGTCCGTACAAAGTGAACTGTAACGGTCACGTGTTCAGTACGAACGTACCGAGTTCGTGAGCCGTACCGTACAATTAATAATGCCCTAGGTGCGGTACGTAGTACGGATCGTATTGCCCTTTTAGGAAGTTTGTATAGGGGTTCTAGAGGGGTAGGAGGGCTCTAGCAAGCAGGAGCCCTGCGGGCGCTTAAATCTCTTTCTAAGGGGTTTAATCTATCCACCTGCAGTCTGTCGTCTCAAAAATGCCTATTACAGACTATTTTCTATTGCAGAGTTATCTATCCACGCCTCTTGTCGCCTTACAGGCCTTATCTAGTCCTATCTGCTCTTGTTACTAGGGAAAACTAGTTATTTTATTGTTAATTAGACCTTAATCTTGCGTCTCTAGAGACCCATAGTCTTAGCTGTTTCAACTAGAGTACAGCGTACTTTAATTAAATTGTACTACTTGTACAGATCACGTGAGCTGTAATAGTTACGATACGTACACCTACCTCTCCTCCTCCCTGTCGTACGAACGTACACAAAATCTCACCCGTACAGGCCTCAAAATCGCCCAATCGTACAGTACTACGCCTCGTTGGAAGCCCTGCCTTCCTTAACGAATACACCATGTTGTTTCTTGGGAGAACTACGGCCCAAACATACGGAGAACTTATGTCTTGGGATGAAGATGATAAAACGTTCGACAGTATCACTAAAGGTATTGGTATGCATCCTGGCCATGGCCTTCAGGCATTGGAAATCCAACAACGGATTTGGGAATTTCTTCTTGTGGAGAATAAGATAGCCTGGCAGTAGCTGTTCAGAGGATCGGATGAAGTGACTCTGCTATCTAAGAGAGCTGAAGGCTCTCCTTATATACACTGAGCTTCGGAACATACTATCTCCAGATCCCGAGCCGCGCCCCAGGCTCTGAGCCCCAGCCAAGGCTCTCAGTATACGCGACACTTCTCAATTGCTGCAAGCAGATTCTACACGATATCTCAGCCGAGTCTCTGTTTAGCAGAGAGGTCCAACCCAAGCCAGAGCCATTATTCAGACAGGACACTAGCGTCACGTCCTCGCCCTTGTAGCGCTAGAAGCACCCTACCGTATCCCTACGCATCTAGATTTCACTTGGTTAAAGGGCGTTGCTTCTGCTGAGCGAAATACGATGGAAGATCACTTGTGGGCTCTCCGCGAAGATTCAAACTATTTCGCCGATGTCATGCGAGATTACGTGGAACACCGTCAAGAGATGATCGTTGATGAATTTGATCAAAAACATCCTTCCCTTATAGATTCTGGGCGTCCTGTGTTTTGGAACCGCGTTCTGGGAAACGTCATAGGCCATGCGTACTTCGGATTTGCGACATTTGACGAGATCCGTAAGCAAGTCATCGCTCTCGAGGCTCTTGGGGAGAAGTACAAGGACCAGATCCGACTGCACCAGGCTTTGCCACCCGAATACATGAACGCCTTCCAAAACCCTCGCTTCCTACTCGAAGCTGCGTCCAAAGATGTCATTCAACAGCTGCAGATTGGCGTGCTACCATCGCCCCCAATACGACCTTTCTGCTCGAGAAAGCCACAGGATCCGCATACGACAAGAATGCTGGTTTCTTACAAGCCCCCGAGTGCCCACCATCCCACCAAACGTCTCATGACCTTGCTCTAGATCCTTTGGAATGAATACTAACTCTTTCTCTTTGGCTTGCATACCGTAACGGACGAGATAGGACGACTGATGGAAATCGACCAGGAAGTCAAAGCACTTGTTTCGCCCTGGGTCGCGGGCAGAATCTCTCAGCTGTCGATGATCTCTGAGAGTCTTCACCAACTGTACCTCTACCAGCCAGGGCTCTCAGTATTGAAGATGATATAGATCTTAAGAAGGATGAACTTCACCAAAGCTACAAACAAACCTTCAGCGGTTGGATCGGAATACTGAACACTAAGTTCGAGCAGTCTAATCTCTACCGGCTGGCAGACCCTAGTGATAGGAAGTTCGCCTACCCAACCAACAAGCGACGTAATAAGCAGAATGTGAACACCATGCGCAAAGCTGAAGCTCATCTCGATGAGTTTTGGAACGCCATCGATTGCTATTACAAAACGAAGGGAGTAAGCTCTCAGCACGACATGATCGCTCATCTACTTGCGCAAGAACGTAGTATTCAGCGAACACCTCGGTGGGTTGACACCGTGAAGAACAAAGAGACCCCAGGGCAATTAGAATATATCTACCAACCGTTCTCGCCAGTTTATCGCGATCGCTCCAAAGAGATCACTAGTCCTTTCCGTAGGGTCACTATGCCGACAAACCAAAACCAAAGACTCGCGGTGAACCTTTAACCACAGTTGATAGCCCAGGGCCTGCCGAGCCCCTTCCCCAGGATGCCGTTGAACAAGAGCCCGTCTTCACAGTTGACAGGCGCGCGTATAAGGTTTTCAAAGCTCTCTTTCACTCTCCGCTGAGCCTAGATATCCCTGGCGAGGTTCTTTGGCGAGACTTCCTGCATGCGATGATATCAGTAGGCTTCTCAGTTGAGAAGTTGCATGCCTCTGCTTCGAACTTCATGCCCCACGGATTATATGTAGAGAGGAGTATTCAGTTTCACGAGCCTCACCACACGCACAAGATACCTTTAGTAAAGGCGAGACAAATTGGAAAGAGGCTTGGTAGGGCGTATAGGTGGACTAGGAGTATGTTCAGACTGAGTTGATTAGCTAAATTGGCTTTGATCTCTTGCCCGAGGCTAAATTTCGTTGAACTGGATATTGTCGGGATTTTCATGTCTTCTCTGGAAATGCCGACGGAGATTTGGCGAAAGAATTCAAGGAAAAAGAGAATGAGGGATAGACTGGATATATCCTGGCCAACTATCTCTGTCGATATTAACAAATACCAAAACAATATTTGTTGAACACCTCAATCCTCCCCACCTCCCTCCCCATCTCATCTATCCCCCGGAAACCGCCACGCATCTATCCACCCTCAACACCAACCCATTCAACCCATTTCCGTCGAACCCATCTGTAAAATTATTACGGTACCTAGGACTCGCATTTGCGCGACAGGCACTAGGTACCAGTAGACGACAGGGTCTAGCACGGTGGTGGCCCACTGTTTTCCAGCCCGGAGTGGCTGTAATGGGAATCAGCGCGAGAAATAGAAAGGAAATGAATGATCCATGGAATTTTTGATCGTGTAAGAACATTTTTGTGGCGTTTGCAAGTATTTTCGTGGGGGAATAAGATATCCTACTCGGGTATTCGACGCAAGGGCTAGCTACGATTGTGTTAGCAGTAGAGTCGAAACTAGTGATGGATAGTGTCGGAAAAGACATAGTTCGGAAAAAACAAGCCTGCTAACTCACTGGCGACTCGTTTGGGCCGAAGATCGAATCGTTCACCCATCGCCAGCAAGACCCTTCTGCCCGTCTACCACTTAGAAACGGCCCATACGTGGCGATTCGCAACATCATTATTCCCCCTCTTGTCATAATCGCCCCCTTCCTAACATGTTTTTCATACCCCGGACCCACCCTCTCACGCCAATCATCGCACTCGGATATCTTAGTGCGCGATATCTCTCAATTTCCCAGCCCGAGGATCGGAGTGGCTGATGCGTGGATATCAGCACTCGACAAACTCAGGAAGGAATAATAACAACTGCGTAGATAAATATGGGGCAGGTCTAATACCACCGCGTTCCACCTCCTCAACACAGACAGAGCTTTGATTAGCACGCGCTGACCATAAAAGGGTTCGACAAAGGTAAGGTTGTTCGCAAAACGCATATCCCTACTCTACGAATAAAGTCGCAATGTCGCCTAATCATCCTCGAGGCTGCTCTACTCGACTGTGAGGACTCTAATAGTCGCGAAAACTTCGTACTTTCTGTATCTAACACTGTTCTTAAGCGACGGAAACGTACTTCGCGTTAGAAATTCCGTCGATTTCGTCAAATTTCAAACTGTTCGTAGGCTCTAGCAGGGGCTACGTAACGAACAGGTTTCAAAATGCCCGGCCCTGTCGAAGGAGTGGCTGAAAATTGTGAATCAGTACTTGTCGCCAGTGGAGTAATTTATTAGAAATCGGCTCTGACGTTTCCTGAGACTTCTCCGCGGGAGCGTGGCGTGGCACCAGGAATAGATCACGGTCCTCCATATCTAGGATATGTCGAACACTTTCCGCACAACGGATCAGCCGAGAAGATTTCGGAAACTCTGATGTAGGAATATCCAATCCGCAACTGGCGTTCCAGACGGATCCCCCACCTTAGAGGGTGAAAATATGTCATGTATAGCCTGAAGAGGGAGGCCCAGGGATAGTTTGAGCCATCTTTGCTGCAACTCATGATCTTCTAGAAACTGGCGACTTCATAAAAACATCCGGAAACTGTCAATATATCTAGCTCACTGGGCGAAATGACGACGATTTGGACCCGAGTAGCTATCTCTGTAGGGGTCTCTGAGAGACTGCAATGTTCATATACATGCGCCAATGTCATAGCACAGTCACCCGTCAAATGGAGCCATGTCTCGGTTGCCGCGTTGTAAACGGTACGTCGGATTCCCTGTAGCAGTCGGTGATTAGCATACGAAGATAAAATGACCTGACACAGTGCATACCGCTGATGATCGTTCCTGCGATGTTGACGTGGAATCAGTTTTGGTGCCCGCAGTCCTTGGGGGAAAGAAGATGTTGGCTTGAAGGTCGGAATTAGCCAATTCTGCTGAGGTGGCAGCGAATGAGACGGTCATATGCTTATATTCGTATGGAAACAGGCACATCCATAAGAATATTGGGGAGTCTCCATGTGAGATAGTTCCGGGCCCGAGTCATAGTCATCCGCCTCGTGTAACCAGCTATAGGATCAGGCGAAGGAAAGGAGCAGTCAGACTCCCGGGCATGCCTAGGTGGAACCAAATCCCGGCTGAATGATTTAACCAGGTGAATGCCTTGGACGTAGGTCTTCAAGCCGTTGATTATGAACCAGCCGCGGTAGTCAAGTCCCTTTGCAAAAAATATCAGCTCGGTGCGCCTACCAATCCTAGAAAGCATCAAAACGCTGGATAGCCTTTCACCGACGACTGCTTGGAGCCAGGTGACTCCAAAATCCACCCGTTATCCTGGCTTCCCAAGCGTGTCTCATGTAAACATAGACTGGCACGTCGGGAACCATAGGGATGCCATCCGGTAGCCGACCAGAATAGGGCCGTTCAGCCCTCCATGTGATGAGGTGATGAAGGCTCCAATAGGCCGGCTCAATGTCCCATATCCTGCTGATTATAACCCACCCTCGGCGCACAACTTCAACAAATAGAGAGGTTAGCCCAAAGGTTCATGGAGAAGGTGGGATTTGAGATCTATGTAGATAGATAATGAGGGAGGTCAGGGAGAGATTAAGACGAACCCATTTAAGGAGACGGGAATATCCATAACAAGCGCATATCGCCGGATTCCAGGACCCCAGCCCGCAGTACGCCAGACTCGAGCGCGCCGCGTCTTTCCCCTAATCTTGTGCCTCACATAGCCCTCTACGGGCTTGTCAGGAAAGGATGGAATGTCTGGGCGACCCAATGGGTTGCGTACTGGGGCGACGACGAAATGCGTGCCAATACAGAACCCGCGATTGTGCTCGAACCAACCCTGATGCAGGCTCATCTTGAGTGGAGGCCGATCAGTTACATGACTCATGGAACAACAATTCAAGACGGTCAACCAGCCATCCGTCGGGTACAAGGTGAATGCCGCTCATATGAGCATTTTGCAAGGAAACACCATTAGAACTCGATCTCCAGATGTCTAGCCATCGCTCAGGAAGGGTGCTTTGGCCAAGAGTCGCAGAAATTGAAATTTTTTACCTTCATTGACCCCATGCCACAATTTGCTGCCGAATCCAATGGCAAATGTATATATTTCACCAGTCCCTGGTTCGAGCAGTACGAAACTCTAACGTGCTTACCTGATTCCACTTATGTGGTGTGATGACTAGCTTATCACCCTCCACGTTATCATAATCCCCAGACTTCGGATGCATGTAACCAAAGATGGCTCGTGGCTCCGTCTCGCCTCCATTCTCTGCAATTCCTACAGGACCATGGGTTGTCCTCAGTTCTTCTAATTTCAGTTTCAGCCATTTTCCTTTCGGATCGCCCTCTGCGATCTTCTGCTTGCACCACTGATCCAACTTCAAATCCCTCCACCCATCTCCCCTCAAACCCCAAGTGCGTGCAGTGGACATGGTGTCGTAGACAATGGACCGGTCACACCCGCCTTGAATAACGGTGAAGCGCACCATGTCGAGGCCAGGGGCCTTGCCAAGCCGACGATTGTGATTGAAGAGCTCCACCACCTCTAGATTCCGGTCAAGTATAGCCTGCTTCTTTCCTTCGAGAGCAAGCTTCCGAGCGTCGTGGTTGCCCCAGTCCACCGTCATGGAGGTTGTCCAGAGCAAGAATCGAAGGAAGTGAATTTTCGACCTTTCCCACGGTCCATGAAGCAGCTTAACGGGGAGACGACACTTGATGAACGACAGAGCAGGTAGATGGCTTCGGCTGAAGACCATGTTGGTTGCATCTTGGAAGTCTGGAGGCCAGATGGGGTCGAAGCAGCCTTCGTCTTGTGTCTTGCCACACAGACACCCGCAACTCGCGTAGGTCTTATTCACGAATGCTTGGAAGTATTCCCATGTCATCCATTTGTATGAGAAGATGCGCGTCTGGGCTCGGGACTGCTCCACTCGTGAGTCGAGATTTTGGGTGAGGTATTCTGTGCATGTGGCATGGTAGCAGTAGTCGTTGGAGAGCTTGGCGGCGATGTGGTGGGATGCGGCGGGGAGCGCGAGGTTTGGCCCGGATTGGAGAAAGATGTCTTGGAGGAGTTCGAGAGGCAGTTGCTCGACTGGAGACAGACTCATGATGACGTAATATCCTAATTGCTGTGGTGAGATGTGTGATTAGTGGTACAACACTGGAATGGGGGCAAGTTTATAGCTGTGAGGGGTGAATGCTGCAGCCTGTCAAGCCATGGTAGCTGCCTGGGTTTGACGCGTTCAATTGCGTGGGCAAGCGAGCTGAATTCGAGTCACGAGATATACGGGAATAGAAATTAGTCGCGATGCAGAGGCAACAAGATCAGAGGGGGATTTGGGCGGCGGTGGATCTGTGTCCGTGAAAGCTACAGTGGCGCTAAGTTGGTTTGCGGCATAGCGGCTTGGCTCCTCGTGATCCAACTCTGCCACGGCTTCAGTTTTGTTTCATCAGGTCGATAAGGATATCGTTCACTCGCGCTCCCTGGAAACATACGGGCACCTTAGTACTACAGGCCAGTTGACAATAAACATGTTCGCGTAACTGTCCTTCCCTATAGCCCCGGCGGTTGTCTCGACTTTTTAGGAGTATTGCCAAGAGCTTCTCCGCTCAAAGGCCATGTGAAGATAAAACCACGCCGCACTCCAAGGGTACAAGAATACGTTATGCCCCGACGAGTCCTTGTAGTAACTCTGGCAATTCTCCCAAATGGTGTCTCGAAGCCCCTGCCTTGTCCTTTGGTAGTATGCTCTCTCTCGCTCTAAGCTGATCTCAACTGTGCTCCTTTGTTTTTGAACCACTGGCTGTGCTACATTGAGAATCAGGTTGACAGATGCTTCTATGGCCACGAGGGCCGATGTATGCGCGAAGGCACCGTTTGGTCCATAGATCATAAAAAAGTTTGGGAATCCGGACACTGCAACGGATTTATAGGCCTCCTTTGCGCCGAATCCTTCCCAATGCTCGGTAAGGGTGGTTCCTTCTCGCCCAGTGAGCTTGAAATGAGGCCGCGAAGTATCAAATCCGGTCGCCAATATCTTCAAAGTCAGAGCGTCAGTAAACAGTGATAGCATAGCGTTTCGCAGGTACTCACAACGATATCCACTGGAAAGTATTTCCCTGACTTGGTGAATGCGCCGGTTTCGCACAACGACTCGATCGCTTCCCCGATAACATGGACATTAGGTTGGCGTAAACATGCCAGGTATCCGTGATCTCGAACTACTCGTTTACATCCCTTGGGGTAAGATGGCAACAACAGAGGCCAGTATTCCATGGGCGCAGTCTTCTTCACATACTCAAGACTCCTCCTCTCGGATGCCCTCCTTGCTCTGTCCCCAAACTGGCTTATGCGGTACTCTTGGAAAAGCAAGTCCCCCGTCATAAGAATAATCCATCGGCAGAAGCAAAGGAGCAAAGGCGCATGAACGAATATAAATTTAAGAAGAGGGTGAACTCTTGGATTCATGCTGGGAACGTACGTCTGCGGTGTTCTCATGAACTGGTATACCGAATGTGATCTTCCGGCGATGGCGGGAACCAGCTGGGCCGACGAACCTGCTTTAAATTAGCCTAGGCTAGTATTGTGAACGAAAGAGCTACTCACATCCGTTCCCGACAACAGCTACCCTTTTGCCATCCAAGTCCACACTTTCGTTCCACTCGCTAGTGTGCACTACTCTCCCGCGGAAAATTTCCATATCACTAATCCTTCCATGGTGCGGTTGCGACAAGTTTCCCGTTGCGGAGATCAGAATTGAACATTCTTGGGTGAAGCTCTCCCCAGTCTGTAGATTTTTAAGCTTCAACAACCAAGATCGTTTGGCTTCATCCCAATATCCTTTCGCAAGACATGTTCCTAGGCTCACATGATGATTTATCCCGTATGATTTGGCAACGCCGTTGATGTAATCTAGGATATCTTTCTGACTTGGGAACCATTTGGTATATTTGGGATTTGGGGCAAAGGAAAAGCTGTAAGCCGGCCCTGGGACATCCACAGCACAACCTGGGTCTATTGGAATGAATACATGTACGAACATTTTAAGGGTTTGCTTTAACGCTCACATTTGTTTGCCTGCCAGGTACCGCCAATGCTCGAGGCTTGGTCGTATATGACGAAGTCATTTATTCCGAGTTTGCGTTTCAGCTGCACTGCCATCGCAATACCAGAGAGACCTGCACCGATAATTGCGATGAGCACCTTAGGCGCTACTGATCGTGTATCCATTGTTATCTGACGAAGAATGGCTGAGTGGGGTGTCAGAAGGCTTGTTCGGGTCTCTGCAAAAGATGCATCCTTTTGCATGGTTGGACTTCGGTGAGCCGTGCGAACAAGCCCCCCGCGCTGAATTGGTTTCCAATGTTCTACTGTGAAGATGTGGCGTCGAGTGTCCGGTCGTGTGTGGGAATGTGCCATGTTTCAGAAATACGAGCGATCGCAGATCAAAGGATAGCTGGCACGCAGGACTACAAACTCGGCGGCTACGAAGCAAGGGAAGCGCCCACGTCCCCATCAAGCATGAAATGATCTGCTCTTATTCTGGTAGTTCTCCTCCCACTCCGATTGCAAAGTCCTTCAACTCTAGAGACTCTTTACACAAAGTTCAAAGCTATACTTCATTCCTCCATTACGATCTCGTAGAAGAAATAGGCGATTGAAACCTTAGTTTGAGATATTTCTTTGGTTGTCAAGATGGTAGGTGTTAAAGCATAAATCAAGGAGCGAATGCTAATTATACGTTAGGAGAACATCAACGGAAGCGAGACTGACATTGACCTAGACGGTTCGTTTTAGTAGACTCCCCTTGAATATAATAGTTCATCAAGCAGTCGCTTACCCTTTACCACAAGATGTCAGCCCAAAAAATCTCAGCGATGACCTCGGCCGGGCAATCTGTGGATCTGAGATAGACGAAGCAACGAATGCGCCCTACAAGTGGTATGTAGGATTCCTTCGTAATGCCTTCGATCGAATGTCAGACCATCTGAAAAAGGACATCATTTCAGCACCCCCCAGGACAAAGTTTGACCTCTTTTGCTCTATACTAGCAAATGTGGCTAGACAGCTGTGTGACAAATCAAATATCACACTGGAAGATATGGTCGTGGAGCTGCAGGAAGAAGGTTATATCTCAAACTGTGAAGGGACAAAAGGCTCCAATCTCCAGCTACTCTTTATTGCGGTTGGCCTTCTCACCCAGATATTCAGCCCTGTGGTGACCCCCTCTCCGGACAAGTTCCAGATTGATCCGGCGTCAGTAACAACACGGCCATCTAGGGACAAAGTATGGATTTCGTCAGAGATAGAAGTACAAGGGGAGAAGACTGTAACCGAGCTTCTCGTCACGCTGGGAAATGTGAGCGACTCGAACGCAAGCGGACCGATTTCACGTCCGCACCTTAGCTCTCATATTGCTGCCTTCAGTGAACAAGATGCTTTACGAGCAGCTCATATATCCTACTACAACCTCACAAGACTGGCTGAGATTAAAATAGATTGGGTAGATTCTATTGGCGAACACCTAGAATTTGATCGAAAGCAGAGGGCTCTCAAACTGTTTCGGTTTCCGTCGTTCTGCGCTTTACTGTGTCGAGGAGACCCCGAGAAAACCTTTCTGTGCCGGTCGGTGCTAAAACCTGACACAATTTCTCCGCTAACGATATGTTAGACTTATCCACGATTATTGTAGCGACTTGATGTTTGCCCCATCGGCAGAAAACGGCTATCTCACGTTGCCTATTCCCTCTTCTGGAACATTCCTAAGGGAGATAATGTCTACATATCGACTCTTCTTTGGCCAAGACAAACCATCTCGACGAGTTTTTAGAAAAGATTTCGACCGCATGTCTGCTGATGATCAGTGCAAGCTACGTAGTGATCCCTTACTACTTCATCTCTGTCAAGAAGATTGGTCAAAACAGATGGTGTACGAAGAACTAGACATTCCCAACGTACGATCAGTGTACTCTGCCTCTATCGATTTTCCTTTTTTTATGGCTAGACTAGTAAACCTTCAAGAGTATGTGATCACTCAGCAGCCCACAGGTTGGACAAGCCTCTGGCGCGACCGAAGGGACCCAGCGCGGTTTTGGGGTCTGTTTGCTGTCATTCTATTTGGCGTTGTTAGTATAGTGCTGGCGCTTGTTCAGATTGGGTTGGGTGGTGCTCAGGTTGCTGCTATAGCTTGGGGACAAAATGCGAACACATAGAAGGAGTACTCACCGTTGGGATTATCGAGAGAGTAGTAAACAGCCTAAATCAGGTCAAGATGGTGGACATGAATAGAAGCCGAACAACGTTCTTGCATGATATGTATTAGAACTTGGCTGTGCTAAAGCCTCGTTCCCTAAGGATGGGGACTCTGAGAGTCCCCGGACGTCCAGTTCACCAACAAAGGAGGTGGTGCTCTTCCCTCGGGAATAGTTCCTTCCCAGGCGCTCATCACCTGTAAGATCTTTCCTTCTGCATTTGAAGGCGCAATTATATTCAATCCAAAGGCCCTGCCATTGAATTCGGCGAAACCGAGGGGAACGGTCGCAATAGGATACCCGGCACAAGCAGCAACACTTGCCATACGAGCATCGGCAGGGCCAAGTATGACATCAACGTCAAACTCGCCTAAAGTTTGTAATATCTTCTCCCTCGACCGCCTGCGCATATGCTCTACGCCAGCGTTGAAAGTTTCCTGGGTCATTTTATTGTTTAGGGCGTCGATGAGATAACTCTGGCTTGGAGCCTCTGTCAATATGTTAGACCCGCGGCAAACCAACGAATCATATGCATACCTGGCGGAAGCTCTACTTCTGCGTGGTCCTCGTTCCACTTCACAAGATCCGCGAGTGTTTTTATCTCAAAGCCTTCGAATTCGGCCAAGAAGTCCCCAAACGCCCTTCTCATGTCACCATCTAGGCCGGAAAGTTAGTCATAGGGAGAAATGGTCTGTCAACGTAGCGGAAGTGGCGGCCTTACCCATCAATGAGTCTGTATCGAAAACTCCCTCAACTCCATTTTCAAACACCTCTGGGAGGGTGATTAAGGGCACGTTTTCTACTACCTTCGCCCCCTTTCCCCGAATCCTTTCCACAGCGGAAGCAAAGGCTTCATTCTACCTTCAAGTCAGCTCACAAAAATGGTGACGTATACCTTGGTTACTTACACTCTGCGCTGTAAACTCTGGAACCGGCTCGACGACAAATGGCGCTGGCTGCCAGAGCGCCGGATCCACGAACCCTATCTTGAGTCCTTCCCATGATTTAGTTAGGAACTCGGCGTAACGTTTCTCTTGAAGGACTTCCATGAGGTTGGCAAGGTCTGAGGGCGTCTTTGCCATACCACCTATGGAGTCAAATATGGGAGTAATTGGCTGGCTCCCCCATGTCGGCGCACTTCCTAGGGTCGCTTTTAATCCGTAAAGAGCTGCCCGAGTAGCTGGCTGTACAGTAGACCCATCTGTTTCGGTGCTAACACCGAGCGCAGCAAATCCCGCGGCTATACCAGCCGCAGAACCCGCAGAAGAGCCCGCAGGAGTCTTTCTTCTATCAGCCAGACTCACATATTCGCCAGAGAATCTGATATCCTTACACTGTGACCCAGCATTGTAGCATTAGGTGTTATACCGCCGCGCACATATGGTGACTGCGTCTCCACAAAATGTTAGGACAAGAGTGACTGGGGTGGAGAAGACCAACTAACTTGTCCACCGGTTACTGACCACCCGGCCTTGAGGCCTTCTCCTTTCATAGCTCCGAGTTCCTGTACTCTAGGTTAATGCTTCTGGTAGTCTGTGGAGGTTCCGGATACATATACCGAAAGATTAGCCTTTCCAATGATAATGGCTCCGGCCTTTAGCAAACGGCTTACGATATCCGCATCTCGAGGTGCTATTGCATCTATGAAAGCAGCAGAGCCTAACGTTGTAGGCATTCCCAGGCTCGGCGTGAAGAAAACATCCTAGAAAATCAGTTATGCGACATCTTCGCTTACGAAGAACCGACCTTAACGAGCACTGGAATCCCATGTAGTGGCCCTCGCGCACCGATTTCTTCACGCTCCTTGTCCAGTTGGCGGGCAAGTTGCAGAGTAGACTCACGAGGTGCAGCAGAAATGACCGCTCTAATATTCATTCCATCATGATTGTGCCGGTCGATCTGGGCAAAGTAATCCTCTACGAGTCCTTCGGTTGTTAACACCTTAGAATCCAAAAGGGATGACAGCTCCTCGGCCGAGACTGTCAAAAGGTCAACTGGCGTCATGGCATTGAGTGAAACTCTCTGCCCCACCTGATTTCGAAGAATGGGGAATTCAACGGGAGAGTTTCTTGAAAAGAAAGTGGGACAGGATGCCTGTGAGAAGGCATTTCTCGGAAAGTGGGATGTGGATACATGCGAGATTCGATGTGTCAGCACAAGAACCAGGCTTGGGGAGAAGAGGAACCTCATGATCGCGAGGAAGAGCAGCGCTTTGCAAGGTTACAGGAGGGAAGTACCTCGTCCACCTGATGCAAGATAAGCAAGTCCGTGCTGAAAGGCGAGATTGGTGCTTTCCAGGATGCCAATCAAAGGATTCTCTCTAAGACCCCGCTTTTGGGGTAGGATTTGGGAACAAGACTCCGGATTTGGTACACCGCAGAATAAGTGCATAGGCATCCCGTGAGCGTTCTCTGCCAAGGGCGGCTCGGAACGCGGGACGCGGCCAGTACGGTCCGTGCTGCTAGAGTGCTTTTGCCTTAGCTTCAGGTACAGGTGCATGTCCCCTCGTAATTTTAATTCTCCTCAATCTCTAAGGCTTCTTCCACTTTTTTTTTGCTCACTCAGTGCTCTGGCTTATAAGATAATCGTTCGCTGAATATGGGTTCTATCGCAACTACTCTTGAATTCCTGCTCGATCTACCACTTTACAAGACAGAGGCGCCATATCAGGTTATTCCATCCCCTGACTATCCAAATATCAACCCCGCACACTTGTCGAATATAAAGCTTCACAGCCGAGACGTTTTGATACGGGATCTGAGAGAAGAAGGCGAAAACTTCTCGCTCGACGTTGCTGGTTTTGAGATTCTTCACGACGAACCCAAGAACCTAACGTTCGACAAGCTTCCATCACTTGAAGCCTATGGGAAAGAGACTGAGGCATTGCTTTCGAAACATTTTGGGGCAGTATACGTCAAATGCTGGAATCAGACGGTGAGTATCCTACACTCAAACCTTTTGCTCGTCTTGACATACACCAAGCTTAGGAGAAGTGGGGGCTACGACTCTAAGACTGTGGATATCAATGATCCAATGCTGGTACAGACCTTGCCCCGTGGTGTCCATGGTAGGATCTACATTGCTCTCTAGCTCCTGAATGCTAACTTGAATCTAGTCGGTGAGTCCGTCCGTCCTGCGCCATAGTATATTCTTAAGAGGTGCACTAGATAGCACATTTGAGTCTTCACCACCTGTCATTGAGTCATATTTGAGCGAGGATGACAAAAGTCGATACTTGAAACCTGGCTACCGTATTCGAATCGTAAAGTAAGTGGTCCCTACATATTCACGGGTTCCCAGCTTACGTGCACAGTACTTGGAGACCTCTCAATGACAAAGTGGAAGACAGGCCACTAGCCATGTGCGACTACCGTTCAGTAAACGGAAATGCCTTGGTTGCGACAGATCGCATATTTCCCCATCAACGACAGCAGAACTATCTGGTACAGCACAACAAGGAGCAACGTTTTTACTACCTCTCAAACCAAACACCATCAGAGCTGACTCTGATGGTAATGTTTGACACTCAGGCAAATGGCAATGCAAGATGTTAGACCCATCTCTTTGAATGAATGAATATGAAGCTCACTTCTTGTCCTTCCAGACTGCCCTCATGCTTCGTTTCACAACCCACTTGCACCTCAGACAGCTGCTCGTCGCAGGAGCATTGAAACTCGTTCCACGGTTATAACTGAGGCTAAGTAGATACTGGCGGTTTTCCTACAGATAATTTATCTCCATGCTTGGGAAGCATTACATGCGAGATATATCAATTTGATTGGGGTCTGGTTCAGCTACGGCCATGAGATTAGTATACGGGTTCAATGATTGCGCTTTACGTGATATTAGGTTGTTTTCAGATTTCGTGGCTTCCTGTATTATATATGTAACATAGAAGTTTGGTTTGGCATAAAACTAGACGGTATTGCTTTTTCTGCGCTGCAGACGTTGACATCAGATGATCAGTGCGTGTTGCGCCCTTTTTCATCACGTTCTTTGATTTGCTGTTTGCCCAGGCTCGTGCGACGATTGCATGAAGACTTGAGTCGGGGAACAGCGCCATCTCTAAATGCACGGGGTTGGCGATTGGACCGACAAAAGACATCATTAATCAAGGTTCACAACACCACTCGCCATCTACAGCTGGGTTTTACCCCCGCTTTTCACTTGACACAACACTTAGATCTCTCTCCGTTGCAGCAAAGACCGTTTCACCCCATATCTTGTACCCAACAGGCTCTAGAGCTAGTGGTAGACTTCTGTAGTGAGTGTGAAACTAGATAGTAGTTAGAACATCCCAGCTAATACTTTGAGATAGAAGAAACATCACTACAAACCCCTAGTCCTCTTAGCAAAATGGACCACGATACTCGGTCAGAGGCCTCTTCCATTGTAGAGACTGTAGAAGGCTCAACAGCGCCTTCTGTTGGAGCCCACACCGAGAACACGGTATGGAGTACCGTCGACCGTAGTGGTTTTCCAGCCGCCGAGGACAAGGCTCAGCCTTGGAAGGCGTTAGATCTGCCTCACGAGGAGGAATGGCAGCCTGCGCCTTGGAATGTATTTGGCCGTGCATGGAAATCTGTTCTGGTCACAGTTGACCTCATTTTGGACCTGGGTACCGGGAAAACCTGGTGTGTTATGATAGCGCAAAAAGCCTTTATAATAGTTTGCTGATGATTGAAAGAATTCACTAGATATTACCCTATTGCCATAGTCCGAATATAATTAGCTCTGGATGGGAGTCAAAGCTTGGTCTTAAATTGAACAATGTTTTCTTGGTTCCCACTGTTAGCGGGGTTAATTTCGTTGGAAACATGGGCCTCTTCATGGGTGACTAGTCAATCCCTTGGTGTTTGGCAACATTCTTTTCTAGACCAACCGATGGAATACACAAGCCATCTCCTTCCAATAATATTATGGGTTAATGCTAATGCGATTGTTCATTTATCGAAATGTTAGCGTCACGCTGATCAAAAACTCATGCTGTTTGTTGCTACATTCGTTAAAGCCGTAGTTATTGAATAATCCGCTCCGTGTATTCTGTTGGAAAATAGAGCTTCATGATGACCCGTGCTGACACACCGCTCTTCCCAACTGGGGATTACCCCGCCTTAGATTCCCTTATCAATATCCTCGACTGCGGAGATGCTTGGGTACCAGTTATCACTTTGGCCTCGGTTCGTCGTTAGAAGATAGCAACAACTTGACCAGTTTACTTTAGAATGTCTCACATTCCTCCACCGCTGGGTGGGGGTCCTAGCGTTCAATCTTTTGGAAGCCTGAGCATTAGCGAGGATGAACTTGTAGCTGGCGGTATTGCAACAATGTCAGCCACCGAACCTAACTCTTTCACATTGGAGAGACAGTTGTATGGCAACGAAATCCTCTATATGGTGGAGGCTGACATAGTCTACAGAAGCGATATTGCCCTCCTCGCGCAATGGGAGGAGGCACGAGAACAGTGTTGGCCGGGAGATTTTCGTACACACGAAAGAGACGAAATTCAGAAGTTCAGAACACCTCAACAGCTCCTTGAATCACTTGATCGGATGGCATTGCAATACAATGACCACACTACAAGCCGTCTGATTGCTCAAATTCAGCCCTGCCTCCGAACGCTTAAATCCTTTTCAGGGTTGTTCATAACGTCCCTGGCAATCAGATCCTTGGACTCGAGCCACCCGTTTGAGACAACTTTACTTTGGGGCTTGCTTCACCTCGTGATTAAAGTAAGTCTGCCTCAGATTTTTTATAATGCTCTAATCACTTTGGCTTAGGGAGCAATTACCTCGCACGACACCTTGAAAGCTACCGTGGATATTCTAAGGAGGATCCGCCAACAGTTGCGTCTATTCACAAAATCCTTTGAGTTAGTGACTGATGTAAAACCAATTCGCCAGGAGCTTGTTGACATGTTTGTTGCTCTGATTCATTTTTGGACTGAAGCTGCCCGATGGTTAAGAAGTACACCCATCTGTAAGTGATCATACAGGTACTCATAGAATGGGAAGTCCTCGCCTAACTCACTAGGATAGCTCCAAAAAACTTCCAATTACTTAACGAAAGGTTTAAGGACACATTGAGGAGGCTGGAGGAATCCGTCAGCATCGTTGACAAACTTACCGACACAAGAACCAGGAGAAGAGATACATCTCCAGATATAACGTCATTGTACGATGACCAAGACCAGAGCAAAGCTAAGTTTCCTTGCAAAGCGGGACTACCGTCGTTGAATCCATATTTCCGTTGCCGAACAGAGGAACTGATGGCAATGAGCCAGTTTTTCCAAAATCAAACTGCAACGGATGAGCTGCGGTGCTTCAGCATCTTTGGGCTCGGTGGAGTGGGAAAGTCAGCCTTGGCTCACGCCTTTATAGGGTCATGCTTAACAATGCAGAGATATGATGCAGTATTTTGGGTCAAGGCACAAAAAGCAGCAGACGTGCGAGAGTCCTTCGCGGAGATTGCTCGTTGCCTGGAATTGCCAAAAGGCGAAGAAGATGATCTTGTACAAAACACTAAAAACTGGCTTAGGAAAACAGGTACATGGGTATCCCGATACTTCTCAGTGGTCTTGGCTAATACTCCATAAAGCAAAGACATGGCTTTGTGTATTCGACAACGTGGATGACATGCGGATGTTGTGCAAACAGAATTTCCTACCATATCGAGGCGACATCGTAATCACCACGCGTTATAAGGAGCAGGCCCTCCAGGCTCCAGGCCGTCAGAAAAGATTAGAACTCGACGTTTTAAGCGATGAGGATGCCCTCAACGTATTCAACTCACTTAGGCTGAGATATGAATCATACGATCCTACACCTCGAGAGGCAAATGTCGATGCAGAATCCCTCAAAGCAGAGCTCGACACAACAAAATACTTGTTGAAAACACTTGGTGGCCACGCATTGGCAATTGAACAAATGGCGGCATACATTGCTCATGAAGGATTATCCCTAGAAGAGTACCTTGACGAATATGAGAAACAGTCGCGGCGAATGCACAGGTTTGAGGGCTTCACGAAGGACCTGACTCAGCATCATCTTGCCACTTTATGGGAGATGCATTTTGACGCTTTGAGCAAAACTATACCTGGAAAGGCGGCACTACAGCTACTTGGTCTGCTATCTCTTCTTGCGCCGGACAGCATTCCATGTAAGCTGTTTGAGGTCGAGGATGATGTCTCATTACCAGACGCCCACGGCGGCTTGTGTAAAGACGAGAGCGAGTAAGTTGCCACTATTTTCGTGCATCTCATATCTTACTTTGACCAGGTTTGAGGATGCTCGAGATCTTCTCGTTAAGCTGGCACTGATCAAGAAACAAGGGGACCGACACAACTTAAACTTGTCCCTTCACCGCCTCGTGCAGAAAGCCTATGACTTTAGCAAATACGGAAAGCTTTCTCGACAAGAGTCATTTAGCACTTTAGCGACTCTTCTGAATGCAAAATTCCCAAAAATGGGTGGTACAACGTCCCTGTACGGCCACTGGCAGGAATGCTCACTCTGGCTTCCGCATTGCCTTTCTCTTGCCGAGACATTTGTTAGGCAAAAGGAAGTACGGCAACGCCTTCGCTCCTCTCCAGATCTAGACGAGGTACTGAAAAATTGTGCCTGGTATCTCTTGGAAATCAGCGAGAATAGCGAGAGTCTGAAACTGATCGCTATCGCCCAGGATGCATGTCTGGACAAAAAAGGACTCCTTTACTCTCAGCTATGCAACAATGCGGGTTGCATTCATTTCGAAATGAATCAGAATATCCCGTGCTGGGAAAGCTTCTCCGCATGTTTACGCATTCGCGAGGAATTGCTACATCCTGATCACCCCGACCTAGCCAATACTTACAGTAACATAGCCAACTATCATGCCTCAGTAGGTGAACTTAAAGAGGCCATGGAAATGCACTTGAAAAGCTTCGAGATCGGAGAAAGAGACCCAGAAACGGAGCCAGAATATAAGGGGCTTTCGCGCTTGGGCATCGGCAGAGTCCATTTCTTGAAGAGGGAATTTGAAGACGCAATTAACCAATACGAGGAGGCCCGAAAGCTTTGGGCAAGCTTAGGCCCGGGTGGAGCCTTTATGATGGCATAGTATGTGCTAGATCCTTACATAAACCTAGCAGATGCTAATGCATTAAACAGCTACCACTTTGATATAGGGAATGTTCAACTAGCTCGGATGGATTTCCAGAGAGCAAAGAAAAGCTTTAAAGCGGGTGCCGCTATCGCCAGTGACAATCCTACCAGAATTCTGTTGGGTTCCTTCCTGTACAAAATCGCCATTGTCCAATTCCACCGCGGAAAACTTTCCAAGGCACTGTAAGTAGCTTCTTCATCACTACTGGATTAATAGGGGGCCTAATCTGAACAGGGAAAATATCGAGAAAGCAATTAAAATTGCCGAGCACCACAACTTGCAAGGTCACGTCGCTAGAACTCTTAGATTAAAGGCAGCCGTTATTGAAAAACAGGTACCGCTCTCCAGCGCCAAAAGGAAGGAGGCAGGGGATCTCAAGCTTCGGGCTGAGATGCTGAAGACCTTTTTGTGCGAAAATGGGGAAATTGGAGAACTTCCAGGTGACATACCTGAGGATGAAGCTTACGATCGATTGGTTTGTTTGTACTTTCGTTGATCCCGGGGACGGCGATGATTTAGTATAGCTCGTTTTCGGTGCTGTTATTTCGGAAGGTCTTTCTCTTATTTACACCTCCTCTTCAGCGAGTTGATTGATGCATCAACCACAAATTGATATGGAAGTATTATATACAGAACATTAACGCGTTCTGTAAGGGATGTGTTGCAGAAATACTGGGAATGCGGCTCCACGTAATTAAGTCGCATATCAACTGCGTTCGATAGTCAGCCATCAATAGTGTTCATGTAATCTATGAACAGGCTTTCGAAGGGTGTTTTCAATGAACGGTGTGCTATTGAGGACGCATGCAGGAGGAAAGCGACCCGCAACGGGGTTTATAGAGATCACGTGACTAGGCGATTCACCCTTCCGCTTAGCCACCCCACAAATATTTGTTGTTCAATCAGTCTCTCGTCCGAGACTGCAGATACACAACCTGAACCAAGTCCCCCCTTCCCATCCCCGAAATACGCACTTGATTCCCGGGGCACGCTCCCCGAACTCCAACCTGCGGGCTGATTCGTTGCATTGAATTTACTTTCCTCCTGGGATTACGTACTCTGCCATAGAGGTAGCCAATACTAAGATTTCACACACTTGACTTATTGAGGTGATATCAAGCAAAATGCCTAAGCAAGAAGACCGGAGGAAGCGGAAGCACATATTTAACCAATTCGTCCAAGCCGACCTCAGGGCCTGTTGACGAAGTGTCTTTAGCGACGATACCCCAGACCTAACCGGAGTTCATGATTTATCAGATCCATCTACACTCGTCCCTTGCATGGCTGAAGATCTCGTATCAAACCGTTACAATCCTCCCCAAACCTGACATGGTGTGATCACTCCCGTCACACCTAATATAACCACTCCATACCCAACCACAACCCTATCCTCCCCGCCTCCCTAATTCCACCACTCTGCACTCTCCGTCTTCGTATTCCCTGCACAACATCACGTTATTCCAGGAGCCTCAACAACGTGCCCAGCGTTGCTCGTGTAGAATGCGAGATCTCGAACCCGAGTCATGAGATCTGGAGAAGCTGTTTTAGAGTTCCGGGAGGCGTGGTGCTTAATTGCGCCTCGTACGTCGCATTTGTCGCCGTTTTGAAGGAGGGGGGAGAGGATGAACCGGTGGCACAGTTGCGGAGTGAGCCTTGCGGTGATGAAGATGTTATTGACTTCGGCGACATGAGCGCTATTTTGCCCCGGACCAGGCTGGGTTATCCTAGATAGTCATGGTATTTCGACAACCGGTGAGGGGGAAGTGATAACCAGGGAATGGATATAAAGGGAGGTGGATGTTGACTCTGAGGAGTCTTAGCAAGGAAGTCCGACAGAACTAAAGCAACGAAACCTTCAAAGAAATCAATTCATATTTCCACCGCCCGCCATCCCATCATTTTGTTAGCCCATCTTTCCCTACCACCACCACCACCCATCCCTACCATCTACTGACGGAAACCCTAGAAGCTCCCACCCCTGAAACAGCCATGAAGCTCACCGCCCTCATCATCCTTACTCTCGGCATGACTGTCGCAGCCCGTAAATGCGCCTGCAAGGGCGGTAGAGCTCATTCCAAGAAAGCCTGCGATGTCTTGGGTCATGTCTACGGCACTACTGGCTGCGGCTTCACAGGATGTTGCGTTAACCCAGGGGCCGAAGAGGAAGCGTTTATTAATGAGTGTGGAACTTTGGGTTATGGGTTTTTGCAGTGTAATGATTGCCCGAAGTGCTAGATGAACGAAGAGAGTGGGAACAAATTGCAGATTTGAGAAGGTGTGAGTGTTAAAGAGGGTTAGTGGCGTTGAGAAGGGACATGGAAAAGGGTTATGATCTGGGGAAGTGTCTATAAAGTCTATGTAGAAATAGGAATCCAACTACCAATGCATCACCACGTCAACACAGTTCAAGTTTAAAATCAGTATCAGTCCCATAGAGTACTATTCGCGGGATAGCTGCCTAAACGATGCCTAATTTGATATATCGACTATTTCCTTGAGTACATAAACCCCTTCTACTCTCAAACTTTCCACTTATCCGCTACAAGCAGGATAACTGAAAAACTACAAAAGGTTTCAATCTCTTAACAATATATTCAAGATTAGTTACCGGCCTACTCTAAAATAAAACGGCAGGACTGCGCGATAGCTAGCGAGGTGAGGAAGAACCTCCACTCTTCCCCGAAAGGGATTACCCAATTTTTCATATAGCAGAGCGCCCGAGGGAAGAACTGAATCTCGTACATAGTCTGATGATGGTGATGTGGAGCTATTATTCAAAGGGACTTCGACTATTATAATTGCTGGGTGAGGAGAATGTTACTACTGATGAACAGGTCTCCAGCCTGAATAGAAATATTCGAGAAACATTGCCCCTCCAAAAAGTCCCTGCTCCAATTAATCCATGTCGATAAACCGCAGTAGAGTGCGTGATGTACTGTATCAATTGTGCCTTCTCTTGCATCGAAAGGCATTGTATTTGAGTTTGAGAGATGAGAGAAAGGGATTAGAAAGAATAGATTGACGGTACACAGCTGCTTGATAACCGAGTTCATCCAAAAAAATCAGAAGATTGAACACGAGAGGGAAGGGACTGCGTATTGATGGAGACTACCATTATTCCGGAACAAAGGCTATTATATATCGTCTGAACGGCGGCTGAAACATGGCCCTCACATCATTCGCCATTTCCCACAGTTATCACCGATAGAATTCCATTCAACTCCAGCATTTGTGTAAGGGTCATTGATAATGTTTGCGAAGTTGATGGACTCATGGATCCGATGGCAAAAGGCGTTTACCGCTCCTCGGCATGACGCGAACGGTCAAGCAAATCAGCACCTCACTTCATCGAACTAGCCGCGGCATCTAGATCTGACTCTGAGGGAGCATGGTATCTTTAGTTCCACTTAAAACGATTAATCACCAGGCCCTGGGTCCGAAGGTCTGGCCCTTGGCAGCTGTCTTCTGGATCGCGGTGTTAAGATAGTCCTATCAATTGAAGATTAACATCCAGGACAGACAATTTCACTGATTTCTTTCTAAATCTTACCATAATTTCGAACGGTACAACATTTCTCCACCACTCCGGAAGCGTTACATTCGGAAGGCTGATCGCAAAGAAAACCACAATAGTCGACATGGTGAGTCCGGAGTCGAGTCCAGCCGTAGTGAGATAGTTATAATTATGCCACCAACCATGCCACCGCCGCATGATCCAAACATTAAATATGAAACCGATGGTCGCCCGAGAAGAGAAGCTTAAAGGTGTAGCAGGCAGGAGCCAGGCCATTGCGCCTAGCGTTACAGGAGCATGCAGATACCTCGCTGGAGACCTCGGTGCATATCGATTAAGAGTGTAGAAGGTAACCGGGAGAATCGCTCTAATGAACCAATAGAAGTGTATTGAGCTATACGTGGATCCTAGACCAAACATGCTCTGCGGACCGATGACGCCCCAGGTAATAGAATTGGAAAAGAACGCTCGCCCATTAGGAAAAGTGAAATGCCCTTTTTAGTCATATTTAGCGTAGTTCTTGCAGCCAAGAGAGGCACAAACCTTTCTGAAGTCGATCGCAGACTTCCGGGATATTGCCAAGTCTTGCATGAGCTGAGAAGGGGTCATATGGTAAGCGAGTCGACAAGGTGTTGAGATCCAAACAATGTGGATTGTACAAGTGGATTGTAAGGTCTAAGGAGCGAGAGAGAGCTCTGGGCTAACTATATACTGTACGAGAAAGGAGCTAGTCCTAATGAGTGAATAGTGCAGTACATGGGTATGGTATCGCGTGAGACACGTGCGACACCAAGCGTCCGGTTCATAACGGCTATCTGAACAAAGCAAGCCAAAATTGCAGCTACAATCTGGCAGGCAAAAGTGACCTTTGGTGGAATCTTCATGTAATGGGCTAGCTTTAGGTCTCTAGCAAAGTACCAGTGTGTCCAACCGTTAGTACACCTAATAGTACAGTACTGCAGTACACTGATTTTGGTCACGTACGTACGTACAGGGCATCTACTCAGTATACTGTACTATACATGAGGCTGCTGTACTAACCGTTTACAGTAGTTATATAGGATTTTTGGTGGTTTTAGGCAGTTGAAGGCAGGTTGCTGAGGGCCAGGGGGCTCGTGTTCGGAGATTAATGCGGAGAATGCCGTTATTGCCTGTTTTGTTAGCAATCTTCTAACAAATTCAGCAACTATGCCATCTACGTTATTCTTTTGCCCATTATGATGTCCTAATTCCTATCCCAATCAACGACGCGGTCGACAATAGAGGCTCTTTAACTGCAGAAGAATTAGTTACGTAACAACGCTGTTACTAGTAAGCTGACTAAGCTTACAGAGTACATTAAAACAGTGAGATTAACAACTGTAGATCTCACAAGGGGTATCACAACTTCCTAATTAGGTATAGTCTTTAGCTTCAGCGCAATTACTTCATAATACTTCAATATACTTCAGTTACTGTATCCTAACCGTACACTGACGTCATCTCCTCCGTACAGTTAGTAACAGCCTCCTCTTCCGTAACTGTACTATACAGCCTCCAAAAGGCTCCGTAACTAACGGTTGGACACACTGCAAAGTACTGCGCTTGGCCGACAATGATCGTGCTGTATACTTTGAATATCATAACGCCAATTGGTTTACCCGGGATCATATAGCCGGCGATAAACGGTGATATAACGTTAATCAAACATAGATTAGAGGGCTCTCGTCTATTGAAAGGTCGGCCCTACTTACGATAGCATAATCTTCGCGATGCCGTAGATCATACAGCATGGGAGTAGGATCACAAGAGCCATGATTAGCGAAACAAAGTACGCCCACTAAGGGAGCTGAGAGTCATAGGCCAGAACCGTGGCAAGGCCAAACGAGACTGAGATTACGAGTAGAATCCCGTACCACCAGTCTGGACAAGGCACATACTTTGCCATCATCTTCATATGAATATCGGGCTCCTGGTAACGGGCGGCTTTGAATCGATAACAGATTTCTTGACGACGGTAAAGAGTAGTATGAATGATCGTAGCGGTGAAAGCACCAAAGCTGACACCGTAGTTGATCGCTAAGGTTGGGGTAAGAAACATTAGGGAGTATGCCTTGTACTTTGTGGAGTCAAATGAGAAGTTTGAACCGCGGATCCGAGGAACGTTGTAGATTTTCTGCCTATTGCCGAATGTAGTCGAAGTGTTTATAGGAAGATACTCGGAATACCAGGAACCAGTGTAGGAGATGCCAATTGTCGTTATAAGCACAAAAATGACCAATCCGAGAAGGGTTTTAAGTGGGCATGTGCTGGTGCAAGAAGTGGATCCTCAAGATAGCTTGACACATAAATCCAGTCGAAAGTTAGCGGAATGAGAGACAGTCCGGTAAATCCGCCGAACAGTTGATTGATAGTCACGTTGTTTAGTTTGATCCTACGAGTGTAGTGAGCGGTTGGCTCGTGCGCAGCGTTCCCAACCGTACGTAATACGTTTCAACTCGCTGTTTTTTAGGCTGTAACTTCTTAGTTTGTTAGTACGTTTTAACATAAAGGGAGAATTTAAATCTACTTATAGGGCGTAACTGTTATAGCTTATAATCCTTCTATGTTTTAACAGCTTATAAAACGTTACAGTGTATATAGTCTACTAAGTCCCCTATTTTACTGTAAATATAACCTTACTAGAGCTAGTTTTTTTATAGTTAGAAAGCCTTAATTATTAAACTAAAAAGCTTATTTCTATTATAAGTAATAGTTTTTCTACTTTTAAAAAAAAACCTCTTATAATTACAGCTTATAAAAAGAATAAATAAAAAGTTAAAAGTAATTTTATATAGTGTAAAGTAAGAGAGTTATTTAACTTATTTCTACTAAGTAAAAGAGTTAGTAAATAAAGAGCTGTTATTATTAGCTATAGTAACATTTTTATAGTAGCTGTTATAGTACTGCTGCAACTCTGTTATTTTTTACTACTTTTTATATAAGCAGCTACTAGTAAGAAGGCTTATGTTAATAAAAAAAGTCTTTTTAAAGCTTTTATTATAATAGTTACTACTAAGTAACTTATGTTATATAGGCTTTTAAGTAACATTATTATTATTAGCTTTAGCCTTAGCCTTTGCATTAACATACTTTTAAAAAATAGCCTTTATTAAAGCCTTAGCTTTTTTATGCTATATAAAGTGCTTTCTTTAGTAGTCTTTAAACTAAATAAGATAAAGTTAAAAGTTTAAAATTATTACTATATAGTAATAAAATATAAGTAGCTTAATAATAAACTTTTTTTAGTATATAAGTAACTTCTCTATGCTAAATGCTATACTAGATTTAAAGTAGTAATTATTACTTTTACCTTTAAGTTTATTACTTATATATAAAAGCTTAGTATAAAGGTGTTATAAGTTAATAATAGACATTTAAAAAGAGCTATAAAAGCTGTTACCTTTAAAGCGTTTTATTATAAAGTAAAAAACTTTAAAAAACTTATAAAAGTAATTAACTTTTTTTTATTTATCTTTAGTAATAACCTTAGTAAGAGTAAAGTTACTAGAGATAGTAAAGTTTATAAAGTTATTATTAGTACTTTTTTACTTATGTATAAACTTAGTAATAGTGTTCTTAAGCTTAAAATAGCAGAGGAGTATAAAATAAATGCTGTGCTAGCGTACACTGCTGTCTTATATAAGATTAAGTGTTCTAAAGCTCTAGAAAAGGTTGTTATTATTAAAAGTAGCTTAAAAAGTTATAAAAGCCTCTTATTATTTATATAATACTAGCACTATGTTTATAAAATTATAAAGTTTTTTAACAACTTTATAGTAGTAATAGAGGTTAAATTATTTCTAAAAAGCTGCTTAAGTAAGCTCTACTTTAAAAGCGCTTATCTTTTTACTATAAATAACTGCTTTTACTACTAGCTAGATTATATAGCTAGCGCAGCGTATACAGTGCTTAGAGGTAAGAGGCATATTAAGATATTAAGTAAGAGTAAAGATAGTCTTATTATTATTATTTAACATATTATTAGCTACTAAATAATAAAATTTTAATAAAATTTTAAAGTTATTAATAACTTTAATAATCTCTAGCACTTAATTTACTCTAGTATAGTTACTATATAAGTTGCAGAAGCTAATTAAGATGTTATAGTGTTAGTAGTTAACATTTACATAGTATTATTAGTTAGTGTTTAGTTTAATAAAAGATGCTAAAACACTAAACTAATAAGCTAAAGTATACTTACTAATAAAGTGTAACACTATACCTAGAAAAAAGAAGTAGTTTAAAAAGTTTATATATTAACACTTAACATAATTTTACTTTAAGCTATTTTTAGCATTATGTAAATCTCCTACTTCTGCTATGTATATCCCTGCTGCATATAGGACAAATATGTAGTGTTAGACACTAAAAGAGTAGCAAGAAAATTAGCTTTATTTTAAGTAATAATGCCTTAAAGTTCTACTAATAATGCTATATAAAAAAATATTATAAAGTATTACTTAGTTAATAACTACTACTTATAAAGCTTTCTTCTGCTAAATACTATTAAAAATAATATATAATAAGCCTATAACTTTATAAACTGCTTTAAATAGACTTAAAAAGATTTTTAGCCTATTAAGTAAAAAAGTGCCCTTACTTCCCCTACTAATGTCTATCTAGTGCTCCTTCTTAAGGTAGTAGATAATATAAGTGTAACTATTAACTTTCTTTACCTTTTTATAATTACTCTTAGTGTAGCACTTTCTACAGAGCTACAACTTTATCCTAGAGGCGTCTCTTTTATTATTATACACTAAATTAGCTTTATAAAGCTATATCTAGAATAACTAACAATTACTATGTAATTAGCTTTTATACTTTACTTAGTATTTAAGCCTTTTTAGCTTTAACTTTCTATTTTTTATCTAAATGTTATTTTACTTAATAGTAAATAATACTTTATTATTAAAAGTAAAGTTGTCTAGGTACTTTTTTATAAAGGCTAAAAAACTATTAGATAGCGTGCTATTATAAAAGAAGACTAAAAACTCTAATAATAAGAACCTTAATTAAGTAAGTTAACAAGAACTAGCGTAATAAGCAACTCTAGTTTAGTAAAAAAAGCTAGCTTAAAAAGATCTTTAGGATAAGGCTGTACGCCTGCTACACTAGAGGAACTAGGACATCTAGCTTATAATAAGTAAGTCTGTAGGCAATTATAATTTAAGAATAATATTAAAGGCAAAAAGTTAACTAAAATTATAGGATCCTACATTTTAATTCTTTTCTCTGCTAGCTTCTTAATTATTATATAAACTAACGTACTTCATGGGCGAGTTGCTTACACACCCGAGTCGCTTACTTTTGCCAAGACCCCACCCTAACAAACTCTATTATAGCCCATAATAACCCGCTCTAGCACTATATAGTATAGTACAGCCTAGAATATTATTTAGATACTACTTCTGCTTCTTGCTTACACATTTGCGCGTTATGCCTAGTCTAATTACACTGTCTGCAGCGCCTTTAGGATAGCTTACCTACTTTAGCTTACACCTGCTTCTTTACCTTCTTTCTATTACTGCGCGCTCTAAACTTCTTTAGAGCTGTTAAGCGTAGGCTTTTCTAAATTATTAAGGTCTTTTTTACCTTAATATACTTTCTTTTATATAATTTATGTTGTGTAGTAGCCTTATTAGCTACTTAAAGCTTAGTAATTTTCTATTACACTAACACTAGCTTATACATAATTATTACTACCTTTTTTAAGACCTTTTTAAACACCTTAACTATAAAAGTTAGTAAACTATTTATATGCTTCTAAATCTTTATTTTTATAAGCATTAATTATAACCTAAGTTCTAAAGTATTACTTAGGGTTTACAACTACTAGAGCTTATTATATATAAGTAGTAGTAGTAATAAAGTGTGTAACTTTACATTAAGGCCTATTATAACTTATTATAAGTTAAAAAAAACTAATCTAGCGCTTTAAAACCTTTTTTAGATATTACTAAAAGTAATTATAGCATTATAAGCTATTTTAAAGCATAGTAAGAACTTTATTTTTATAATATAAGTAATCTAGTTACGCATAAAGTTTTTAGCTTAGCACTTATACACTTTTTTTTAAAAAGTAAAACAACCTACATTAAGTAGCTATAAAAAGTGTAATAAGTAAAAAAGCATGTAAATAGTAATAATTTTATTATTTTTATAGTATTATTAAAAATAAAGTAAGTTATAGCTTTTATAGCTGTTAATAACTAGTAGACAGTAGCTACTAATAATACACTTTTTTATATACATGTTAAAGTGCTTTAACTAGTCTAAACTAAGCTAATTAGTAGTCTAGCTATACTTAAAGATTATAATAACTTAATTTTAAAGTAGATTTTTTTTATACTAGTTTAAAAAGTAGTTACTACCTTAAAAGATAATAAAAAGTAAAATAGCTTACCTTTTAGCATTAATGCCCTAGATAGCTGTTGTCTACTTCTAGTTACCTAGCTAGACTACTTTTAGCTATTCTTATCTCTCTAAACCTATAATAACTACTCTAGTAGATATCTGTTACGGTTATGTTACAGCTATCTAACCCCTGAGTACCCTAGGCTTGGCACGGGGTATATAGGCTCCTCGGCCTCCGTACCTCTGCCTCTGACCCTAAGGTTTACTCTCGTTACCCCCTATCCTGCATTCCCTCTCTGTGACCTGTGTTTCCTGCTTGATACCTCTCACAATATCTAGCCTATTATAAACTTTATTTTATTAAATTTATATATGTTATTATTCTAGATGCTATACTTAGCTTTAATATTCTTTATAAAGTTAAACTAGCTTTAAATTACTATAGAATTTTTATAAAAAGCTTTTTTATAGTTATACTTATACTTAAACTTTACTTTAAGCTCTAGGTAATACTTAATAAACATATTAAGCTAGTTTATGCTAATATAGCCTATATTATGCTTAGTGTGTAAAGAATTAGCTATATTAGCTATAGCTGCTAGCTAAGAGGGAAATCCTTACACATCTAGCTTAAGTATATGCTAAATAATTACTTACTTTTTATTATTATCTAGCTTTTATAAGTTAGCTATATAATTAGCTTAAAAAAGTTATCTAGTGTGTTAGTTACTTATTATTTTTTAAAAAACCCTATAAATAGCTATAGCATGTTAGTTAAAAAGTGTTACATTTTATTTAAAAGCTTAAAGTGTAAGCTACATCTAACATTCTTTTAACATATTTAAGTAGTGTTGTTAGAAATGCATTAGTGTAAGAAAAGTAGTGTAGTAGGGTCTTAGCAAAAGTAAGCAACTTAGGTGTGTAAGCAACTTGCCTATAAAGTATGTTATAGAGTTTTTACCTAATTATTACTTTAAAAATATAACTTTAAACACCCTTCTAACGCGTCTTTATAGCTGTCTAATAAGACCTTATATTACTAGGAAATATTGTCTCTCTAAGACGTATTACGGTCTGTAATGGGAGCTGGCTCCTACGTACGTTACGGCTCACACTCCTCCTACGTTTCAACGGCTCACGTGACTGCTACGTTCACGTATCTACGAGTCGTAGTACGTACGGTTGGGAACGCTGCTCGTGCGTAGAGGGGGAAGGCCATACCATGTAATGAATGCAAATACGCTCGGTCCCTGCCAGATGACACTGGGGAGCTAATAATACATGAACATCCCCAACATGACGTAGCAGAAATATCGATACCTGGGGACGGTCCAACCATTGACGTTTGACATGTCGGCTCGGCTATTATCGTGAAGCGCATGGAGTAACGCCGTATTTGCGAATTGATTAGGGCATATAAGAGCTGCAGGTCAAACCTGGGGTATGTCAAGAAGCAGCTGCTTTTCAGAATTTAAAGCAAGCAATTACAGAGTGACCCACTAAAAAGCGCCGGAACAGTCCACCAAAAGCTATGCCAATGATTTGGCTACTCAAATTGAAGAGTAACTGAAACCCCCAGGACATTGGGAGATTGTAAAATGGGTTCCCAAGGAGTGGTGCCAGTGCATCCGTGGAGTAGGCGTAGCTAATAGATATTCTAGCCATAAGCTGTGACGTGGGATCAACATGGCGCAGAATCTAGTATATGGAGAGGTGGGGTTACTTACGGTGATGACAGAATGTTCCACAATGTTGAACGGTCCAGTATTGAATGTCCAACGGATCCCAAATGTCTCGAACTGCTTGGTGGGAACCAATTGAGCCCAGAGCCTACCACAAGGGTATCCAATTCTAAGAAAACATGAGTTTCCATATGCCAAGACCAAGACAACCTGGACTTACAGAAGTACAACAATTGATGGGAAGCTTATCGTTGGGCTTTGCATGCTAATACAGTTAACATCTTTTGCTTGCAGTAATTAACCTCCACTTCTACACCTTAAAGGCTTTAATCCACTTACTTAAGGCCCTAGAAGGTCCTCGTTATTTTAGATATTTATTATAGATGGCTCTTAGCTTATAAGGGGAACTTATAAAATTGAAGGCATTGTACTAGACAGGGTTAGAGTTATGCCCTACCTATTCTACTCTGTACTTAAGCGTTTTCTAGTATAGCTTGCTAACTAGTATTTCTTTAACTTTCTACTTCTCTACTCTATTAATAGCAATAGCAGGTAGTTTTAAAGCTTCTTGTCTTAGCAAAAGATTCTAAGATCCCTTACACAGTATGTTTAGTGAAAATATATTATAAAACTTTAATCTTAAAGGTAGCTTAAAGCAGTGAAAGTTTCTAAGTTATTTAAATACTTTAAAAAAGCTCTTTTATTTATTAGATAGGTTTTAGCTAGGTTACTAAACAGCTAGGTTTTTAGTGTTTAGATAGACTATGTTTCTAACCTTCTAGTTAACTAGCTAGCAGTAGCTATTAACTATAGTTTCTATCTAATTCTAAGCCTTCTCTATTTAGGTCTTAGCTAACTCTTAGGCTGTGTGCATGCAGGTTGCTAATGCTAGAGCATTCTTAGGATTTAACTTATCTATAGGTGTAATAAGTTCTATAGAATGTTTCTAATCCTAGCTTTAACACAGTTTAAAGCTGTATAAGATTTAATATAAAAACATTTCAATTATTACATAAAGTAGAGTTATATAAGCCTAATTAATTAAATGTAGTAATAAACTCTAGTTATCCTATTAAAAAACATAAAAGGCTGTAGTTTTTAATTAATATACTTATTTATAATCTTAGTTTAGCTATCTTTTTTCTTATAATAAGCAGTAGAAAGTTTAACTTTTACACCTAAAGCTTAATAAAATTTAGACTAGAAACTAGACATAAACTAAAGTCTTTAGTTAAAGATAATAGTTTTAAGTGTGTAGCTAAAATATTACACTTATTAAATAAATAAAGTAGCTAGTTTTTAAGCGTTAATTATTTTATAGTAGAAAATAAAAATCGCTTATTTAAATAAGTAATTAATTATAACTATAATTTAGCTATATCTAAACTAATCTTTAAAAAAATTCTTAAAGTTAATACACAAGTGCTGCATTATTTCATTAGAGATTAGAAGAGTATAGATAAGCTTTATAGTAGAGAAGGTAATTCTATATATATTGTTTATAAGTAGCTTTTATACTCTTCTAGTAGTACTTTTAGAACAGTAACTAATAGGTCTTAGCAGCGCTTAGGTAGGCTAAAGATACTTAGTTATAGATGTTTTAAATACGTTAAGTGCATCGCAACAAGTCTACTAGAACACATAAATAGTTAGCATAAAGAAGTAGTCTATTCTCTAACGTACACTATAGGCGAGTTGCTTACACACCTAAGCTACTTACTTTTACTAAGACCTTATTAAACTACTTTTTCTACACTAATGCATTCCTAATAACACTACTTAGACACGCTAAAAGAATGTTTAATAAAGCTTCTACTTTAAGCTTTTAAATAAAACGTAACACTCTTAAAGCAACATGCTGCAGCTATGTATAAAGTCTTTTAAATAAATAACTAACACACTAGATAAGCTTAATAATAGTTTACTCTAACTTGCTATAGTTTATAATTTACTAAAGTTTACTACAATTTGCTTAAGTTTACTATAAAATGCAGTACTTTACTACAATTTGCTTTAGTTTACTATAAGATGCAGCACTTTGCTGCTATTTACTATAATCTTCTATAGTTTATTGTAATTTGCTGCAAATTTTATAATATGTTGCAAATTGCTGTAATCTATTGTAATTTCCTCTAGTCTGCTGCGAATTGCTATAAATTTCTGTAAATTTCTGTAAATTGCTGTAAATTGCTGTAATCTGCTTTAATCTGCTGCAGGGTAATGTATTTTACTACACTATCACTAATTATAGACGTTTGTACCTATCGCACTACACTTCTAACTAATCTAGCAGTGTTAAAAGCTTAGCTTCCGCCTCTATTACATAGACTCTGTTTGTTAACGTTTGTTTCTACATGCTGCTAATTAAAAATATATCCATTGCTTGCCTATAGAAGCTTTTACTATGCGTAAGCAACTCTTATTCTGTAAAACTATTATCTACTATAGATAACAACTAAGTCTATATTCTCTCTAGCTCGCTCTCTACACCTCTTCTCTCATACGAAGTTAATTATGCTCTATAGTATCCCTACAAGTAGTACATATATACTACCCTAGAGTAATTAACTGCTGTCCCTAGCGCTAGCAGAGCTACAATCAGCCTAATGTTGCTAAGCTATAGCTCTGCCCACTTGGCTATAACTTTGCCCGCTTAGCGCAATTTAAAACGTCTGTGTAATAGTATTTGCAGCTAAAACCTTCTACTATCCCCTAACACTATTCTTTAATGCGGTAGTACACTACTACGCGCTTCTCCTGTGTTGCTAGCAGCAACAACTGCTGCAGTAAGCCTACTACAAGTGCTGCCCCCCCTAGATCTAAGTTGCTGTCTGCTAACGCAACACACTTTCTATACACTTGCAAGCTAAGTACTTAACTTATTAGACTATATAATCGAGAAGCAGATACTTTACTCTTTTAGCTAAGAAATGCTTAGAAGTTCTTTTATCTGTCTGCTTGTTGCGCTTCGAAAACTAAAGTGGCTTCTTAACGCCTAACACGCGTATGCAGTATGCGACCCTAGCGAGCATGATGTACGGGTAGTACTTCGCCCTGCGCAGCCGCTGGGCCGGGGCATTGATACCTCGAGCACAGCCAAAAAGTAGAGAAACCTAGTGCGTTAGTGGCGATAGTGGTGGTGGTGGTTGTAGTCGTGGTGGTTGTAGTCGTGGTGGTTGTAGTCGTGGTGGTTGTAGTCGTGGTCGTAGTCGTAGTCTACGGCGGAACTGCAGAGCCTGTGCGCGTCCCTGCAAAGGAAAATCAAAATCAATTGCGCAGTCGCCGGGCTGGGGCATCAATACCTTAAGCACAGCTAGGAAGTGGAGAAACCTGTTCTGTTAGTGGTGGTCGTGGTGGTAGTCGTAGTTGTGGTGATGGTGGTAGTTGAAGTCGTGGTCTACGGTCAGTGTACTTGAGTAAGTCTAGGACAACGCGTTACACAATGTCTAATCATTATAGCGTAATAATCAATTTTGGCCCTTAGCATTTTTATTCAGTTTTTAGTCCAGGTCTATTTCATAATTATAAGTAGCACAACTAACTATAAGTAATGTTTAACTCTTAAAGCTATAAGCCACGTAAATAAGGAAGCTATATACACGGCCGAATTTCTAAAAGCTGTGCAGACTCTCGCATGAGCTGAGAAGGGGCCATAGGGTAGGCGAGTCGACAAGGTATCGAGATCCAAAGAAGGTGAATTGAACTAGTGCATTGTAAGGTCTAAGGAGCTCGAGAGGGCCCTGGGCTGACTATATACTGTACGAGAAAGGAGCTAGTAAATAGTGTAGTATATGGGTATAGTGTCGCGTGAGATACGTGCGATATAGATTAAGTCTTGCTGTATGTTTTGATGTTATACCACAATTTCAAGATTCTGTGCGGCTGTCCTAGTGTCTGGATGCTCCTCTCCTCGGATCGGCTTCATCTTCTCTAGCATTTCCTTGAATATCCTGGCTGCCTCGTCTGGCTGCCCTTGCTGTGTGAGTTTGGCAGCGAGGTTGTTCATCGCCGTGATGGTGTTTGGATGCTCTTCTCTAAGGATCCGCCTCCTCTCATCTAATACAATCTCTTGCACTGCTTGCTCTTCTGACCATTTTCCAACATTGCGTAGGAATAGGCTAACTCCTCTAAATCATTTAGTAAAGCCCCTGTGACTTCCTTCCACACTCTCCCTCTTCTGCTTCCGCCACCCAGCGCTTCGAAGTTTGCCATCACATGCGGCACCGCCCTTAGTTTGTCTTCCGGCACCATACTGCTGCCTTTTACTGCCTCCACTGCCTCTAAAACAACCCCAAATGCCGCCTGGGTGATCTTGCGTTGCTCATCTCCGGTCAGCCAGCCGATCGAATCCCCACGCTTGCACCAGCTTGTGCATCGCATAGCTCTGTTGGTCTGCCTTCCACTGCATCACGAGTACTTCTGCAGCATCCAGAAGCACTCTTCAATCTTTTACACGTCTAACTTCTGACCCGGAGAGAGGAGGCGTCTCTAGCTTGCGTCATGTCTGTCGTCAAGTCGCCTTGCATCTTGCCTGTGCCTGTCAACGCTGAACAGCCCCAAGAAGATGTCGTCAGAGCTCAAGAACGACAGCATCGCCATAAGCACTGACGCCTCAGGACACTGCTCAGCAATAGCTCGATGCGACGTCTCCTATGTTGTAAGCACACTCTTGCTGTACTGGTGCACTAAGCTCTCTGCCTTTCGTGCGAGCAGCTCACGTCGTCGCTGCTGATATTCTGGCAAGTAATCCCTGATGTTGGACTGCAACCGGGGAGCCGTCCCTACGTACACTGCCGCCAGGGTGACAGCAAGCGCCAGACACCCGAGCTCCCTTACAATAACAGTGACCTCCGAAAGATGACAGACGGTGCGTTTTGAGTCTTCCGACAGACCAGGGTGCCGTGCTGAATTCATTCACTCTCCTCCCATTTCCTCAGCCTTGCCGCTGCTTTAACGTTGAGCGAGAAAAAGGGCGGGAGGTGCCAGGCTGAGACTTGGCGTGCCTGACGTGGTAGGCATGGAGGATGGAGGAGCGAGGGCCGTTTCCTGATGTGCTACTTGGTCTTCTCGTCCTTCTTTCCTTGAGTTCTGTCCACGTGGATTGCTGTCGAAAGAGTGAATCTTCAATGGTGAATTCCGCTACTGAACTATATCAGCCTGAATCCTTTTAAGAACCGCGCCCGTGAAGCAATAACACAAGATGCCAATATAAATATACTATCCACTACAGCCGCCTTCTTGAGAAGGGCGCAACGAACTCGCCAATGTCACGGGACTATAATCCGCCAAAACCCCTTCCAAAGACGGCTAACAGTGTGCCAACTCTGTCAATGAACCCACCGTACTTCAGTGTGGGCAGAACAACGCAGCAATTGTCAAATGCCTTGACAATATTTCCCTTCTTCCCATGCTTGATCGCAAGCGCTAGCTCAATTGGCTTCATAACAAGAAACCAGCCAAACATGACAAGCGCCGCCGCAACCGCTGATGACAGCAAGGGACCGTCACCGCCTCCCTTTCTTTTCCGCTGCATTCCACAGAACACAAATGCCAATACGAAAAGCAGTACCCAAGAAAAACTAGTCTCTGCAACGAAGAATCGAAACGCCTGGTCGTGATACGGCGACGGTAAACTCGGAGGCAGCCCAGTACACCCGACCGGAACCTCTTCCACCAAATCAAAAGCGCATCTCCAAAGCCGGAGCTCAGGCTTCACCACTGCAACGATGGCCACACCCCCCGTGAAAATCCCAATGCATAAAGTCAGACCCATTCCGCCCGCACTCGCCCATCGCAATGTCTTCAGCCCTAGACGCGGCTTTGCGGTGCCGTACGTCACCCACTCTTGCTCCGTAATCATGACCCCGGCTGCGTGCCATATCTTGAAGTTGGCAACCAGTAACAGAATCCACGAGTCTCCCGTCAACCACGGCGTGGCATCCGGAGCGCGGACTAGCTGCCACACTGTCCACGCATGTGCCGAGAATTGGATCACCACTGTGGAGAGCGCAACCACGAGAGATGACGTCGCAAGCGGAAATTTATCCGCGGTCAGAAATGCAATGCCACTAGACAGCACGCTGAGCAAAATCTCGGGCCACGAGGGTGGATAGCTGGCCAGCGTACGAGATGGTATGAATGCTGTGTCTTTGTATTCGCAAATGCTGCATAGTTTGGCATCGGAGGTGACCCAGTCGCCGAGAAATTCGCGAAAATCATAGATTGGGAGGCCCTCGAGGTCGGTGGTGCCATATCCATGAAACACAGTGTCTAGCGGATCTGCTGTTGGTTTTGCTGTCGTCAGGTTGAACTTAGGGGCACATCTGTCGACGACCGTCCAATTCGGCCTCCATGACAGAAGGGAGGAAGTTACGTTCCGAGGGGAGGCGACTGCAGTTAGAGCGTTGGTTGCTAGAATAATGAGGGAATATTTGTTGAGGGGGAGATGCATTTGGAAGCGTTTGTGTGAAGTCGATGGGAGCGACGGCTAATAATATGCGTAGCTTGCACAGCCTCTTGTTTTGGAAAGAAAACCAATCAAGGAAATATATATTTACCGAGTTGTGTTAGGGGAAGCGAAAGTTTAGCGGGAATCGTGTAGCTAATTTCCACTTTTTCTCGGCACCACTGTATTTTATTTGAGTTTTAGAATTCAGACTCAGGGTACCAAGTGAGACACCGCAAACTTGTAGCCCCAGCTGATGATACGGATTTGACTTCGTGTTTCTAGTAGGTAGTCGGCTGAGGTTGGTGTTAGTTGTTAGTTTCTGAATAGGGGTTCTGGACGGCGGTGTCATCCAACCAGAGGTGGTGAGGAATTGCGGATCTGGACGTTGCAGGGTTCGTTTTCTTTTCCTTCAGCTGCCCAGACCTTCGTTCGCTTGACGTTCTGGGAAAAGGTTTCGTTGAGGCACCCAATCAAAGAGCCCCTTACGGGTTTATATAATGCGAGCTCTCCATTCCGTGGCCAGAATACAAGAAGACTGTTAGCAATTCACCATAACGCGAATAGATTGCCTCCTACTGAGAGGATGGGAAACGCAAATTCAAGGTAAGACTACATTATGCGCAGACAATACAAATTATACAAGTCTACCAACTAACATTCCAAGAGACCATCAATTCCACCTAATCTGCCCAACTCTGGCATCTCTCCACACTTCATCGCAGAAGGCCCTTCTGCGCCTGTAGTAGCCGCTATATTTACCGCGTTGGAACATCGCCATTACAACCGCTACATTGCGGCAGAACAAACTCTCAGCCATGCCTTCAGCCAAGCGGCAACGCCACGCGACTACGTTAGCCTGCTTGTGGAACAGAGCATTTTATATATGCATATGGGCGTCGCAGGAGGGCCTCCAAACCTGAGGAAGCTCGCTGAAAAAGTATCGAGCCTACCTCCAGGGATCCTGCCGCCCATAGAACTTCTCCCGAAGCAAGACGAGGCAAGAGAGACTTGGGACATCGACTCGATGGATTTACGCTGCGTCACTGAGGTCGAGCGTGATCTAGTAGGCCTACTAGCATGCACGAAGAATCGTTTGGGTAAAAAAGAGGCCTGGCAAGCCTTGCTCGTGGGTTGCCATCGCAAATACTCTGGGTACACCAACACTCAATATAATATGAGCGAGAATGAGGTGCTGCGCTTCGATAAATAGGATCCTTCACACATTCAATCCAGGCTAAGCGGAGCTATAGGTCTACATCCACGAGGTTTACCACAAATACGCGCTTGCTCCCGACGGCGACACTGGATTCAAAGCCCGCCAGCAAGCTCAACTCTTTGCACTTCTGAGTAGACTTGTTGCCAAGAATCGCTACGACCAAGCCATCTCTCTCATGCAGTCTATCGACTCATCCGGCCATAAGCGTGTAAGTAAAGCCAATTTGAAGCGCACTGTTCGTTCTCGGAGTTAGTGCATAAGTACTTCAGTTTTAAGATGCCATCTGGGCAATGTTCAGATGTTCAAGTCATTGGAAAATTATCTAGGTAGCAGCTGAGATTGATCCCACTATGCTGATTCTAAGAGTGCAACCCTCACTTTTAGGACTGTGCTGACTTCGTGGCTGGATCTATAGTTTCGCCCGCTTTACAAGCAGATACTCGCTAGTCCCTCGGTCACAAAACACCAGTTCTTAAGTGTATACGCCTACATTAGAATACACTCTCAGGACTTTTCCAAGATCCTAGACCCTACAGGATTCGACCAGCTATGTACCGAATGCGGTGATCCCTTTGAACCACTCCGCCGCCAATTAGGAAACGACGTTTGCCAACCGCACATGCAGCTCTCGCGGCTCCTCGCCATGAAAGATCGCTGTATGGAGCTAGTGCTCCAGCACCGCTACCTCCTCGCTAGCTTCTGGCTCAAAGACTGCGCAAATATGGCCATCGAATCGCGCGAGATGCTAGTATTCACCGACATAGCACTCGAACTCGGTCGCGTGTACCGCGCCATGGGCGAGCCACTCGACCATCTGTTCCTCTTCTTCAAGGGGGCCTTACCGAAGATGAAAATAGTGAGGGATTTGGAGCAGTGGGATCGCGCCGTCTGGTTAGCGTTCGATCTGTTTGGCAACCGGAAGGATGACTTCTGGGCTATCGCTAGCAGGGCGCATGTCCAGTTCTTGCGCATCGAGGCCTTCGATATCAAGAAAGAAGCGCTACCCGAAACCCCTTGGGACGATTTCATCAAAATTTCCACGGCCTTGCTGGACGATGGTCTTTCGAAAGAAGAGGCAGCAACTCTAATCGTGTCACAGCTGGCGACTCGAGTCATGCAATTGAAGCTGTCGTTGCTGGAAGAAGACGGCGCGGCAGCAGCGCAGCAAGGGAAGATGGCGATTCCGCAGAATTTCTGCTTGAATATGGAATCATTTGCGGAGCGGTGGTGCAAGGCTGATGAAGCAAATGGTCACTTTCGGGAGGCGTTTCTGAAGGCGATGTGTTTATGTTACTTGCCGTTGCAGAACATTGACGCGGCATTTGCGCCAGAATATGCGGCAGTGACCGGCGAAAAGATTGCTATTAGATGCTACCAAAATTTCATGAGTAGTAACGACACGGTTGAGGGTCATCAGCTGAGCTTAAAGCTGAATGAGTGGAGAAGGGTGTATACAGAAAGTGGGAGGCGACCTCTTCATCCGTATGTTCCCTAGTTAGGAGTTTTCCTATGTATGCATTATTTAGCTCCTTGAGCTACCACGTATGCAAACACCAAGTCAGTCACACTACTGATGTAGTGCAGTAAGCAAGGAGTGCAACTAAAAAGAGCTTGCATGGACAGCATGTTCGGAACCCCTCACATCAAGATATTAGCCCCTGCAACCGACAAGGTCGAGGAATATGGAACGGACATGGGCGAATAATCGCGAGCCAGCCCCGGAAGTTGTGCTACTGATAGGGCGCCGCTTAGTAACATCGAGCATCGAGCAAGAATGGCAGATGATTAGGGCGGATGCTGATATAAAGCAGTTGCATATTACCAATGCCCCCTGCCAAGTAAGTTTGCGAGGGAATCAAGTAGCGTGCCTCTGTACGGGCGATACAAATGATGTATAAGAACAGCAGTTGGGGTATGCCACATCTCAATTCATAATTGAGAAGACCCTCCAGATTTTTGTGCGAGATCCAAGGCAAGGGAATCACTTTCAGCTATGCCAATTCCCCGTCGCGCCCTCATTGCAGTAACCTCCGCCAAAGCTGAGCTCTTCGAGGGCGGCGGACACCAGACTGGAGTCTTTCTCGCATGAGCTGAGAAGGGGTCATAGGGTAGGCGAGTCGACAAGGTATTGAGATCCAAACAAGGTGAATTGAACCAGTGTATTGTAAGATCTAAGGAGCGAGAGAGAGCTCTGGGCTGAGTATATTTATCTCAGCAAGCTCAGACGGGATGGGGAGAGAGCCTTGACAGGGGCAAGCCCCTGCTAGTAGCTTTAGTGGCGCAAGCCCCATCTCTCTAGCTAATAAGGGTATAAGAAAGGCTTTCTCTCCCCAGCTGTCTAAGGGACTTTTGTGATTTTTAGGTGATATTGTGGTTCTAAACCTCCTCCACTATGCACTAGCTTAACTAAGAATTACTGTAGCTCTACTACTTTTTGTCTAAACTAGGTTAGATTTTAATAGGTAATAGAGACAGTCTTTAGCTATATTTTAACATTCTTGTAACCTAATTCTAACAAGATTTAGCAGAGTATTGCGCTATTAAGTCCTGCGCAGGACATTTTAATAACCTTATAACTACACCTTAATGTAACTCCCTAACTACATAATATATTATCTTTAGAATTTAAGACCTGTCTAAGACAGGCTCTATTAGAGAGCCTGCAAAACTTTAGGAGATCTAGGCTGCTAGTTGTTAAGCTAGATAGTAGGCTAGGGACATTGTAATTGCTTTTATGTCTGTAGCTTAACTAGCTGTTGTCTAAGGACTCTAAGGACTCTAAGGATCTAGGAGCTGTCTTAGACTAGCTTTATTAGGGAGCCTGCAAAATTTTAGGAGATCTAGGCTGCTGGTTGTTAAGCTAGATAGTAGGCTAGAGACATTGTAATTGCTCTTATGTCTGCAGCTTAACTAGCTGTTGTTTAAGGACTCTAAGGACTCTAAGGACTCTAAGGATCTAGGAGCTGTCTTAGACTAGCTCTGTTAGGGAGCCTACAAAATTCTAGGAGATTTGGTCTGCTAGTTGTTAAGCTGTAGTCTAGTGGATGGTAGTCTAGGGACGTTGCGATCGCCCTTATGTCTGCAGCTTAACTAGCTGTTGTCTAAGGACTCTAAGGATCTAGGAGCTGTCTTAGACTAGCTCTGTTAGGGATCCTGCAAAAGCCTAGGGAATTTAGTCTACTAGTTGTTAAGTTCTAGTTAGGAGGGCAATACTATAAATCTAAAATTAGGGTATAAATAGGTTAAAGTTCTGCGCGCGTTTAAATTTTTCTCTGCTAATAATAGTTAGAATTTAGTAAAAAAAATACTATTTTATAGCTACAGCTTGTCTCTACATTCTATTAAATTCTAAGCCTATTTAGACATATAGTAGTAGAGATATTGTAAATCTAATTCTATTGTGATGCTCTTAAAATAGGCCTATTTATAGAAAAAATCACAAAAGTCCCTTAGACAGCTAAGGAGAGAAACGCTACTGACAGGGGTTAGAAACTGCTAACCCCCCAGGCCATACTCTATTTAGAGTAGCAATATGCATGGTGGTTTGTGCGTCCTTGGTTCTCTCCTCACGTCTGAGCTAGCTGAGATAAGAGTATATACTGTACGAGAAAGGAGCTAGTCCTAATGAGTGAATAGCGCAGTACATGGGTATAGTTTCGCGTGAGGCACGTGCGACAGTCTTCATTGGCGAGGCCGAGCACCCTTACAATATCTTCACCAAAGCTGGATTCGAGGTCGATCTTGCTTCGGAGACTAGAGAGTGGGCTGAAGATTAGCTGAGTTTCTAGCCAGGATTCTTGATGGATGAGAGGAAGCAATATGACGATAGAGAGAGTGATTTCAGGAAGAAACTAGATAACTTGAACAAGGCCTCTGACCTGGACGGCAGCGTGGTTTTCAGTAACGTACACCACGGGCGAGTTGCTCACACACCTGAGTTGCTTACTTTTGCTAAGACCCTACTAAACTACCCTTTCTACACTAATGCATTCCTAACAACACTGCTTAGACGCGCTAAAAGAACATCAGATACAGCTTACACTCTAGGCTTTAAAATAAGACGCAACACTCTTAAAGTAACATGCTGCAGCTATGTACAAGGTCTCTTAAATAATAAGAAATAACTAACATAACATACACTACAGGCAAGTTGCTTACACACCTAAGTTACATACTTTTACTAAAACTCTACTAAACTACTCTTTCTACACTAATGCATTCCTAATAACACTACTTAGATGTGCTAAAAGAATATTAAATATAGCTTATACTTTAAGCTTTTAAATAAAACATAACACTTTTAAAGTAACATGCTATAGCTATATATAAAGTTTTTTAAAAAATAATAAATAACTAATATACTAAATAACTTTAATAAGCTAATTTTATAGCTAACTTATAAAAGCTAAAAAATAATAAAAACAAAGTAATTATTAAGTATATACTTAAGCTATAAATATAAGAATTTTCTTTTTAGCTAGTAGCTATAGCTAATATAGCTAATTCTTTACACGCTAAGCATAATTTAGGCTATATTAGCATAAACTAGCCTAGTATGTTTATAAAGTATTATTTAAAGCTTAAAGTAAAGATTTAAGTATAAGTATAGTTAGCAAATATCTAGCTTATTATAAAGCTTATTTTATTAAAGTTATATGTGTTATTATTTTAAATACTATACTTAGCTTTAATATTTTTATAAGGCTAAACTAGCTTTAAATTACTTTAAAATTCTTATAAAATACCTTTTTATAGTTATACTTAAACTTTACTTTAAGCTTTAGATAACACTTTATAAATATACTAAGCTAGTTTATACTAATATTGTCTGTATGCAGCAGCAGCGTTACAGTCTAGATGCTAGTTATTGCGCACAAGAAGGATCACGTAACTATGTCACATGATGCTTGTGCGCGAACCTCTGTGCGCGAACATCTAGATATTCCCCTTTTCCTCTGTACAGAGGAAGAGACAGAGCAATAACCAGAAACGTGTTGCCCCCACCCTACCTACTTTGTACGCTGTGCACATTGTACACTACTCTTACTCTTGCTACTTAAGTGCTCATACTATAAGCAGCTAGCTGAAAGAGCCTATTTAACAAATATAGCTAAGTTATACTTAGCGTGTAAAGAATTAGCTATATTAGCTATAGCTACTAGCTAAAAAGAAAATCCTTATATTTATAGCTTAAGTATATACTTACTAATTACCTACTTTTTATTATTACCTAGCTTTTATAAGTTAGCTATAAAATTAGCTTATAAAAGTTATTTAGCATATTAGTTATTTATTATCTTTTAAAAAACTTTATATATAGCTGTAGCATATTACTTTAAAAGTGTTATATTTTACTTAAAAGCTTAAAGTGTAAGCTGTATTTAAAATTTTTTTTGCGCGTTTACATTGTATTATTAGAAATACATTAGTGTAAAAAAAGTAGTTTAGTAGAGTCTTAGTAAAAGTAAGCAACTTATGTGTATAAGCTACTTGCCTATAGTGTGCGTTACTAGATAACCTTTATTAGCTAATTCTACAGCTAACTTATAAAAGCTAGATAATAACAAGAAGTAGGTAATTATTAAGAATATACTTAAGCTATATGCGCAAGGATTTCCTCTTAGCTAGTAACTATAGCTAATATAGCTAATTCTTTACACGCTAAGCATAATCTAGGCTATATTAGCATAAACTAGCCTAGTGTGTTTATAAAGTGTTATTTAAAGCTTAAAGTAAAGTTCAAGTGTAAGTATAACTATAAAAAAGCTTTTTATAAAAATATTAAAGAAATTTAAAGCTAGTTTAGCCTTATAAAGAATATTAAAGCTAAGTATAGTATTTAAAATAAGCTAAATATTTACTAACTATACTTATACTTAAAACTTTACTTTAAGCTTTAAATAATGCTTTATAAACATACTAGGCTAGTTTATGCTAATATAGCCTAGATTATACTTAGTGTGTAAAGAATTAGCTATATTAGCTACAGCTACTAGCTAAAAGAACAAAATTTATATATATATAGCTTAAGTATATACTTTCTAATTACTTACTTTTTATTATTTTTTAGCTTTTATAAGTTAGCTATAAAATTAGCTTATAAAAGTTATTTAGTATGTTAGTTATTTATTATTTTTTAAAAAACTTTATATATAGCTACTATATATTACTTTAAAAGTGTGATGTTTTATTTAAAAGCTTAAAGTGTAAGCTATATTAAATTTTTTTTAGCATATTTAAGTAGTGTTGTTAAGAATGCATTAGTATAAAAAAAGTAGTTTAGTAGAGTCTTAGTAAAAGTAAGTAACTTAGGTGTGTAAGCAACTTGCCTGTAGTGTATGTTACAAGCTATGTTTAGCAGAAAATTACTAAGTGTAATAATTAATAGTAGATGCTCTATTACTCTACTTAGTTTAGACTAGGTGAACAAACATAATAAATAATTTAGAGTAACGTAGAATCTATTTAAGATTAGGCTAGAAGTTAGTTGTAGTATAATATATAGAAATAAGTAGATCTAGCTAGAAACATAGCTAGAAAAACTAAGAGTACAAGAGACTAGAGACCTAAAATAGGCATTAAGTATTACCTTTTCAAGTCTAAAGTATAACGTTCTTCTAGAAAAAAGCTAGCTAAAAAGACATAATCTTGTTGTTATTTAAATAATAGGTAAGTTATCTATAAACTTTTTAAACGCACTTTATAACTAATCTAGCGGAGCGCTATCTAGAGTAAGAGAAATAAATTAAGCTAAAATACTATAAACCTAGATAAAGAAAATAAAGAAATAATCTTTTAGATATACAGTTTAAAGAAAGAGAAATTAATACTAGAAAAGTATAGCAACTTCTAAAACATGTTTTAAGATTAACTTTATAGTAAGGCTTTACCTAGACATAAACTATAGAATTATGTTATAGAACTAAACTCTAGAGCTTGCTTAAAGAGTAGTACACTACGCCTAACAACAGAGTTCTAGACAGAGGCGCTAAAGGCATATATAATAAAGAAACTAGCTAAGAGACATATCTGTCTAAGTAAAAGTCTAGTAGCATTAGCGCTAGTATTTATAAAAAAAGAAGATGCGTTGCTAAAAGGTTACTCTTCTAGCTAGCACAGTAGACGGATATATATAGGCGGATAATTGTATGCGACACACCCTCTAGCTCGAACAGTGGAACAAGAGAGGTGAAAAAACCTCTGCAACACACCGTCCCAGCATAAGCAGTAGAACGTGAGAGACAAATCTAACAAGATAGCCTCTGTAATAGACACACTGCCTAAATGTTCTTTCTAAACGTGGGAATTAAACACACAGTGTTTAGAGATAATGCGTTCCTATTAGTAGAGCAGGGAGTAAAAATTCTCACGCGCTAACTATCCGCGCCACGCGAACCAGGCTTATAACTGTTGCGTCGCTAAAAGATCAACCTTCTATCTAGCACAGCAGAAGGATATATATAGGCGGATAATTGTATGCGACAGAAGAACAGTAAATAAAAACACAGTTCTAAACAAAATGCTAATACCTTCTATTTAGCAAATTATAACTAAGCTTAAAGAATTAAAGTATTTTATAAAGTGTAATATATAGTTAAGATAAGTTTAATATATTAAGAATAGTAAAAGAAAAGAAATAGAAGACAGCCTTTAGAAGTTTAAATCCTAACAGACTTTATAAGTATACTATTATACTATTTAGCCTTACTAATACGCTAATAACCTTTTAATAAAAATTAGCAACACGCTAAATAAGTACTTTAACAAGTTTATAGCAGTATACCTAGACAACATACTAGTATACACAAAGTTAACTTAAGAAGAGTATACTAAGAAGGTACATAGATTCTATAGAAGCTAAAAGAAAAAGGCTTACTGTTATAAATTTAAGTTCTTTATAAAAAAAAATACTTAAGATTTATAGCATTAAAATAAAGATATAGAATAGGCCTAGCTAAGATTAAAACTACTATAGAATAGCTAGAACTAAAGACAGTTAAGTATGTATAAGAATTTCTAAGGCTGATAGAATATGTACAAGTTGTATTCTTTAATGTTATTACAACAGCTTATAAGCTGCATAGACAGACTTTAGTCTAAGTCTAAGAGCAAAGGGGTGGGATCTTATTGCATTCTGCCTGTGAACGCTTTAAGTTCATATGTTCGTCAAAGCTAGACACTTAATGAGGTGATACCAAGCAACACCCATATATGCTTATGGCCGGCTGTATATAGATTGCGTGTGCGGGGCTTAGTTCTGCTTTAAAGTATTATTTCTATGGGAGAATTGCGCGATAATGCCTCGAATACGCGCTCAATCTCCACTGTCCGACTACTCCTTGCACCCTAGATAACTAGGCTCGAACCTGGAGTCTACTTACAGATAATGGCGTGGCTAATTACAGTTTAGATGCAAGTATCGCCGCTTCATTCTACTACAATGCCTAGACATTTCCACTTTCTTACTTTTGTCTAAGTTCTGATATTATCACCCCTCCTATCGTACACCTTTTACAGAGCTCCGGCAACACACGCGTTCGCCTAAGCTTCGCAATTCGTGCCCCTTCCTTTAGCTTCGAGCCCACTCTTTATACGTGACTAGTAGCGCAATCATCAACACCATAGTGAACCATCCACTCACAAGAAATAAAAATAGGAGGAAGATGCTCGCTATTAACCGCGTCTTTCTGGCACTTGACCATGTCCTCGTTATTGTTAGATACTAGACCCGCCACTTTAGAAGGCGCAACCTAGAGTTGAATGACTGGGCATTGTTCGCAGTTTTAGTAAGCCAAGTATACGCTTTTTCGCAGCCTGTTGACCAACCTAGTACTAGGTTTTCGTGTTTTTTTGTCTCCTACCTATACTTTACGGACGTCACTAGCGTACAAAACAGTGGCGCTAGTCTTAACGTTATAGATCTTGTAGAGAAATGGGACGATGTAGAGACCGTCTTTACAGCCAGAAAATTCTTCCTATCTAGTGGCATCCTATAGTATGCGTATTTAACAATAGCCTAAACACCAGTCGTTTCATGACGTCACTAACATAGAAAATAGGATGATGGCTACATTGGCTATAGAGATATCTATCTTGCATCTTTACTTTTTGATCTTCGGGCTCGCCAGCTCACGGTTTTGTCGTACCGTGTGGATGTGTGATAGGTATTTGCGTCGCTAGTGCTTTTATACTTATCATCCACATCTTAGTACTATGTCAACCGCTCGGATTCTTCTAGGATAAGAGGATCCACGGCAAGTGCGGTTCTCTGAACCTCACATACCTAATTAAGGTTCTCATCATTACAGTTGAGGACATAACCATCCTCGCACTGCCTATTTAGATGCTGTAGAAGCTTCTGGTGGCGACGAAGAAGAAGATGGGCGCGATAGTCATCTCCGGTATTGGCTTAGGCATCTGCTTGGTTAGTCCCTTGTCTTACCACAACCCTATGGTTGTTGTTTAGTCCCCCCACTGGTGAAATTTGATTGTCATAACATTATAGTTCGGGCTTATCTCCGGATGGTGAGAAATTTAGAAGTAGGCGTTAATTTGTTTATATCTAGCACACTAGGTAGCGGGGACTCTCACCACCCATTATACCGTTCCGTTTGGAAAGGTGCAACTCTCAGGCCAACTCGGTAAACCATCGACGTCAACGTTCCTGCAATCGCCGTACTGAATGCAAAACTTGTCCGCGAACCAGTCACTTTCAGAGCTACGAGTCCTCCACTGTAGCTTTGCGCGCAGTTTCAGATTAGCTGCCGATACGCGTCTGACCTCGTTCTCATTAAAAGAGGCTAGAATGTTCAGAAACGGGTCATCTTGGCATCCAGCCCCCCTTGCGTACGTTATATTTTTGGCAGTCTGCGCACCAGATGTGGAAGAGAGCGTTACCGCTGTAAATTGAGTCTAGAGTCCAGTTAATTTGCGCTAGCAATCTTCCATCTAAGAAACACATACAGGTCCGCTGTCGTACTCCCAGGCCACTCTTGTCTCGATCTTCCCAGTTATACTCTTCGCATTCTCCGGGACGTATTCTACCTCGTTAATCGTGTAGGCGTAAACTGTCTTGTCGAAGCCGATCTGAACGCGGACATAGCACCGGTGGACACCTAATGGAGGAGGGCCTGGGTTGGCACTCTTCGTCAAAAATGCGATATCCAATGAGGAGAGATCGGTCGCTAGGGAGACATTAACCCGGAATGGGCAATACCGGATGAAGGTCGGTTCTATGATGGTGACATTAGAAGGTTTGGTCTCTGCGTGCACAGCACCGGAGCAGAACAGATGTAGGAGTATCAGTAACAAGTGTAGCATCTTGACAAGAATCTAGTTAAGAATCCTCTCCTTCAAGGCTTAGACAAGTTGTTAGGAAAGAGATATAGCAAGTAGTTTAAGGAGAGCGTCGTTCCACTAAGGTTACAATGCAGATCAGTTCTGCCTTACCTCTCCGCATATTACATTTCCCCGCGCCGCTAATTACCATTTGTAGCTGGAGGATTCCAGGCTGAGTCGACATACATGTATTTAGCCTTATGGGTGTGTTGCGAATGGCGGACGCCTCTCCCAATGTTGGCCCATCTAGGGAAATTAGCGAGGTTTCTATCTAAGTTAATACAGCGAGCGACTCGTGATGCGGGGTGTTTTAGCGGTCGAATGCAAGTGGCCCAGGGCACTCTCTCGTATAGCAAATGAAGCGCGTACAAGAATTATACACCGGCTAACTCTCCCGGTTCTATGTTTCTTTGCAGGAGTACATACCCATCACTGCTACATCTGTGTAGATGGGCGATGCCGGCTCCAGTATTTCTTACGCAACACGCTCTCTTACCTCGAACTTCAGATTGAATATCCCCAGTCTTCTGTCTGTCCAATGCATTTCTTGCTGCTGAACATTCTACTGCTTTTTGGGCAAGGCGTTACTGCCCACTGTACGTCATATTCACATCTGCGCGCTGCTAGTCCTCACCATCCTAGACTTGCTCTCCAAATTATCCTACAACGGGGGCCCGGTGAGCAAAAACTGGCAATATGTTAGGTATAGGCTTCCTCTTCTCTCTTGTAGATGTAATTCAAGGGCCAACAACCGTTATGGTAGACAGGTTGCACCAGGCTTCAGCAGTCCCGGCGTACAACCAGCAACCATAAATCCAATTTATGAACTCTACGACGACAATATCCGCTGTGGAAGAGGGGCCGCGATGACGGGACATGGTGTTGAAACGCTGGCTGTCAGCGCTGGAAATAAGATTGGGTTCGTTCCTACTCAGACGGTTGACGGCAAAGACGTGAGTGGTAAAAAATCACCCCATTCATCCTTCTCCTGATATGAGTTAGAGGGACGTCCCCTTTTACCATCCTGGATTCGCGCAAGCTTACTTGTCGCGAGCACCAGCGGACCTAGAATCGTACACTGGGGATGGCGATTGGTTCAAGGTTGCGTACATGGGCGCGAAAAACGATACCGAATGGGCGATCCTAGGTCATACCATGGTTGGCTGAACATTCCCATGATGATCCCACCTAACTGTGCTAACATCATTGAGGCGAATTTTACACTTCCTAAGACGACACCGCCTGGAAAATACCTCCTTCGCCTCGAGGTAATTTTTGGAATCACGCACGAATTCAACGTCACTCAATTTTACGTCAACTGCGCACACATCGAAGTCAATGGCCCTGGTGGCGGTAAGACGTCTCGTGCTATCGGCTTGGCCGGGCTAATCTTCGCTCAGGAAAGCCTGGCCCAATGGTTAAATTCCCGGGTGCGTACGACATCTGGGATCACGGTACGTTTGACGACTGAAAATTAGCTTCGGCGCTAATTTTGTTCATGTTATAGCCATTTGGCAGCCCGCTCACGTAACCGGATTGCAGAACCTCACTGGTTTTGTGGCCCCGGGACCTCCGGTTTGGGAAGGGTAGGCGAAGGATGTGTTTGTAGGAGACGAGCTTATGAGCGAATCATTTGTACGGATTGTGTGAAGCTTGTGGGAGCACAGAGATATGAGTAACTGGATTGATTGCTAGAGGAGTGCACCTAGGGGTCTATATATATGCAAGAAAAGGGGTAAGTCTTGGCAACATGAGACTTATCGTGACATGCATGCGACTATCGTGAGAGCCATGCATGACTACTGCAAACAGATTGGGATGTCCAAGGAATACGTTGCTTTTATTGCTCTCCTCCATGGTTAAGCGCCGCCTCCAACGGAGGGATCCCAGTGTTAACGTGACTGCGGCACTCTAGTGAGAATGCTACTAGTTCTCTTAGCACTTGACCTTTGCCTGTAGGCTACTAGGGCGCTGCGAGCGGAAGGAGATTTGATCTCATTTCATGGTGCTGATAACTGGTTCATGGATGAGACACGCACAGAAAGATTAAGCAGTGATGGTGCTGGGGTAGGCCTGGGGTCCCCACATTTAACATTTATATTCACGGATCGTCGCCCCACAGGTACTGAATAAGGTTAACCACAGGCTAGCAGCAAACGTTTCATATTTTTAATAGCCCTGACAGGATCCGGTTTCTTTGGGACTTCGTGGTGCCAGCCCCTTGGGGGCCGTCAGCTTTTCCCAAGAGCCTGGAATTGCTTAGCGTGCAAAGGAAGCAGTGTTTTTGGCGCGCTTCAAAGTGAGAATTGTCAGTTGGAGATGTAGATAATATAAGTGCAGTTCAATTTCGGATAGCCATTGTCCTCCATTACCTTGTCAAGGGGATTTTTAACAACCGTTGCATGGTTCGTATTCCACAGTCGCCATTTTCGACCTCTGTACATGCCGATCCAACTATCCAACATGGAGACTACATTCAAAACTGTCTTCGCACTCTTTATTACCTTGTCGCTTGTTTTATCGAGTCCCAACACCAGGGTATGCAGCGACTCTTTCTTACCAATTGTTACGCAGCTGACCATATTTCGGCGGCTTGCTAGCCGATAATCTTGCCTGCAACTCGAACTCTCAGCGCAAAATCAAGACTACCGTAGTAGGTTGCTGCGGCAGCCTAATCGAATATTCTTGCTATCGCAGCAACGCCTTCGTCACAGCGGTGGAATTGAAAAAGCAATGTGACACAGCGGATCGCATCCGTCGTCTCACCCTCGCAGAAGATTACAATGATCGTTGCATGTGCAATGCAGAGACACAGAGATGCGAGAAGAGAGAGCCCATAGCAATGAGTTTGCAGCGTGCTGAGGCGCTGTACAATTTCTTGCATCGTTGTGAGGTTTAGCGGTCTATTGGATCGGGAGTTGTACTAGGGAAACAGATTAGATATGGTCAGGTACTAAGTCACTTCAGACTAGAATTCAAACAACATAGGCTAAAATCTCCCCTACAAAGACTTAGTGCATAAGTGCTAATAACGTGAATACTTATTTAAAATTGTTAATTTTTTCCCCATGCTAATTAATTACATTAGTACAATAAAGTTGCGTAACAGCGGGTTTAGAGCGCTACAGGTACCGTAATAGCATTGTCCTCAGACTCAACGTTTATTAAGAAGAGCCCTCCTTTCTCGCCGTCGCTGACTATCTATATCGTCGGGTTGCTTCATCGCGTTACCCTATCCGGCTCTATCGCATGACCCGTGCCAAAAAATATGCGAAAAAGATTTGGCAATTTTAGTGTTGAGCGTGCACACAGTGAGACCCTGCATGAGATAATTAGGCACGTTAATTTGCAGGGTTCCAAAGACTAAAGATAACCTCTATAGACATCTCAGCACTCTGGTGCCAGATTTTGACCCTGGGAGCCTCGGGTTCCCCAAACAACCTACTAGGTAGGCATCCTAGGACAATCGTCCCAAGAAAATTAGCGTCCTAGGAAAGCCACCCAGGGAAAATTAGTATCCTGGGAAATCCTCCTAGGAACGTTGCCCCAGGATAATCAGTCTTCTAGAAAAATTCGCGGCCTGGGAAACTGTCCTAGGAAAATTGGCTTCCAGGAAAATTGGCGTTTTAGGAGAGTCATAAGGAGTCAAAGGTCTCCGGACATAGAATTACTACAGTAATATTGGGCACATACGAAAGGAACGTGTTCAACCCAGATGCGACAGTCACGAAGGAAAGCCGAAGGATCCATGCTCTAACCTTTTCCAATGTTAGAACATTCCATAGCTCTTTAAGTTTGTTCCACGTACTCGCCGTGTTTGATGGCTCGTCCTCCATCTGTGTTTTTGACAGCAGCCCTGACCTGCTCATAGGGCGAGTTTTCGGGGAAATCTTCTTGAGCCCTCCGTGCCGCTTCCGGGTCTTAATATCAGTCAGCGAGAGCGCTTCGGCAGTCGTATGGGGAATATCCTTCTCGGCGGGCGAACGGGTCATGGTGAGGTTGTAGGCTCCAAAATCTCGTTTCGGCGGTAGTGGGGCATAGGGTACAAGAGCGCCGTCGTGGTGTTGCTATATCGCCTAGAGGATCTGGAGGAAGAAGGAGTGTCTTCAAAGGGAAAACCAGCATAAACCCACTGGTAAAGATCTCAAATACAAATTGCGGCTGTTTTCCAGAGAATTCAAGACAGTGAAAGCGAAAGAGATAACAAAGTGGAGGCAAGGGTTAGATAGCCCAATCCGAGTTAAAGTTGATAGGGAATAGCCACTAGTCCCAAATTAGTAGGCAGATATTGAAATAATAGTGTCACCGGAGGTAGTGATCAACCATTAACGTCACTTGCGTTGAATGTGAAGCGGCTCAAGTTCGCTCCCTGTGACCCCCTTTTTCAAAGATAAAAAAACCAACGAACAATAATAAATGCTGACCTACTATAACTAGGTGACCTTCTGTTTGTACCAAACAATAAAAAGTCTTAAAACTTGACCCGGACGAATCGACGAGAGGAAGCGATAGGGAGATCAGAACAGACGTATAGGTTGCCAAGGGAAGTTTCAAGTGGGTTACGATAGCCATTTTCAACATGAGACCGCAAGCGAGCTTGAAAAATAGCAGCACTTGTTAGGTGGCATGTTCTAAGACTTCCGAAGCGTAAGGGGATCATGATTTTGGGCATATATATGAATTTGGGATGAGTAGCTGAACAAATCTGATCATATTAGAGGATGAAGAGTTAGTCAAACTAGGGGAAGGTCACATACCATCTACCCCTAAGCAGATATACTATGCTTCGCTTTAATATTTTTGGTAACCCGGTGAACAAGATCCTATAGATCGCTGTCTGAGCAACATCGATTCTCGCAACAGCATGACAACCCTGGTCATCTAGACGAGTCTTTTGAATGATGCGCCACCGAAGCCCATGGTGCTGAAGACGAGTGGATGTGGAGGAATTATAGAAGGTCCTACTCGCGGAAAGGTAGTTTGAAAAAATGTTCAACCGGAACTAGAAAGCGATCGCCGGAACGATTGAAAGGGAAAGGCGCGTTGTCTAAACTGTCGCTGGCCGAAAGCGAAATTTCACCGCCTAGGGATCAGGCATAGTCAGAAAATAGGAGCAATGCACTCCTGAGGCGTTGGTAATAAAAGGTATCGGATGCAGGGAGCCCTCGATTCACCGATCGCAAGGGGAAGCAAGTAGGAGCCCGCCGCCAGTCACTCCATTTTGCCTCCTGAAAAGTTCATCTTGGCAAAGAAGGAAATGTAGTTAGCTTTAGAAGAAGGTACAATGGTTCTCTTGCCTTTGGTGATCACAGCTGCCATTCGCAGCCCTTTAGATTTTGATGCAAAGTTGCAAACTAACCAGTCTGCTTCGACCCACGTTGATGTTATTCGACCTCGCAGGGCGAAATTGGAGAAGATTGGAGAAATATCAAGAGTTCCTAATACGCAAAGAATGAAAAGGTCGATCTTCGCGATCTTTCGCGATCTTTGATCAAGCGTGTGATTTCCTTCATTCGAGTCATTCAGTGGAGAGGGAAGAGCGGAGGAGAGTGGAGGAGAGTGGAGGAGAATCGTAAGACAATCTGTAGCTTACAAGTAACTACTCGAAGGATTCGATGATATGGTGATATATGAGAATGGCCACCACCAATGCGATAGCCGATGTCTGCTTGAATGTGTCTGACAGAAAATACGGGGAAAGTATTCAGCGCGGACATTCACTCATGATGACTTTCGACACGGATCATGTTCAGGAAGCCGGGGACTTCCGCATACCAACATGTCGCATTGATCATCGTCACACTTTGATACTAATTGCAGATTGACGCATGGAAACCAGGCGACTTACTACTTATTTACGGTTGTGGTAAGTGCTGCGATTGTCCGAGGCTCGGAGCACTGCCAAGAAGGTTGAGGCGCGGACCGACCACCGTGCTTACCACAAACAGAAAGGCGGTTTTCCGACCTCCGACACTCCCATCACTCGGGTTCCGACATGACCTTTCCTTTCACGCCTCAGCTTCCTCGCCGCCATCACGGGGGCGATGCCTTGGCGCCCCAACAGGTGATGGAAATGGCAGAGAAACCGGAAGGCAATCGAGCCGGAAGGCAGAAACTCTTCCCCGCATATACTTTAGCCACGCTCTCCAGCATGAAACCTCCGTGCGACACCAAACAGAAACCAAACACTAAAAGAGGACGAGCGAGACCCCAACCCAAACATATTCTCCTTTGGAAAGTGCTTCACATTTCAATACTGCCAGCAAAAGTTGGAACCTTCAAACAAGCTCGTGTCGGTTGAACCGAGGCATATTCCTCTTTGAACATATTATCAGATCTGAGGCGGCTCTGAGGCGGCATAGCAGGTCTGAGCTTCGAAACAGAATGTGCCCGGTTTTTGCCCAATCTGATCGCATCGAGAGGCCCTCTCGGAAATCATGCGTTCTCTCGCTCCTCGTATATTCTGTTCCCATTAATAGAGTACAGCATTAATCCAACCATTTTCGTTTATTCGGAGCATGACGAAGCCCATTTCCACGAGAATGCGCCTCGCTTCTCTTAACGTCTACAGCGCTTCTTAAGATTCACAATATTTCTGTACCTCTTTCCGTACCTTTCTCCCTACGACACTCCTCTTGGGCTAATTTAAGTTTGCCGCCAAGCTTTTCGCGGCGGTGGGGATCCTAATGCATGACAGACATGGATTGCCCTTCCGACCAAACACACAGATGCCGTGATGGCCACTTCCAGCTGATCTGAGCCTCGGTGTATGTCTCCAGTTTCAAAACTCTGGACTATTCTGAGGTCGGTTCCTTGGGTTGTCTTCATAGTTTCATCTCGGGCCTCCTTGCCTTCTCGTTGGCCATAGAGGTAAAATGAAATTCAGTTTGCACAGCCCCTAAGGCCTCATCCACGTCTGAGAGCTGTCCATAGAAGACCCTATTACAGGAACGGCATTGTTTTGGACGACCATTTTTGCCCTTGCCGGCCTTTGTCACCGGATGCAGGATGAGGCCCAACATCACTGCCAAGGTTGAGTCTGTGACTTCGACACTTGATCAGGGTGTATGTGGCTCTTGGCCAAAACTCATCTCTGCAACACAACGCCGGATGGAATATCCCGGGTGTTTGTCCAGATAGTTGGGTGCTGAGCCTACAGACACGAGAGCCCTATAAAGGATCGCTGAATCTCTCTCGAAATGATCATCATCAGCACTCAGCGTTCCCAACCAAGCTTCTACAGTAATCACTACTCTCTTCCATTCACTAATACCCTTTTCTACTTTATTAATAATTCATTCTTGACCGGTTCAGAATGTACTTCACCAAGGCTTCTCTCATTTCTATGGGCCTTTTGGCCAGCAGCCAGCTCGTGGCAGGCCACAGCGCAATTGTCAAGGCAGTTGGTGATCAGGGCGGCGCAGGATCCGCCATCGGCAGTATGTTATTTTCTTGCATCGTTCCCTGGTTGTTGCTTACTCTACACAGTCGACCCCGCTACTCCTCGCGATGGCACGAGGCGCAATCCCTTCCAGCAAGATGCTACCCGCTTCAAGAATGCAGCCGCTGATCAGTGCGGTGAGACCCTTGGTGGAGGAACCAACGACGTCCAGACCGGTACCCAGAAGGTCTTGGCCATGATGGGAGGAACCCTTCCTCAGGTCTCTGCCGGTGGCGAAATCTCAATGACTCTCCACCAAGTTAACTCCGATGGCGCTGGTCCATACACCTGCATGATCGATGCCACCGGCACTGGCACACAGTGGACTGCCATCCAGGTCACTCAGAATGTCGATGGCAACGCTCGTGGCAGGAACCCAGATACCCAAGTCATGGACTTGCCTCTCAAGGCCGCTATCCCAGCTGACCAGACCTGCACTGGTACCGTTGCCGGCCAGAGCAACGTCTGCATGGTCCGTTGCCAGAACCCAGCGCGTGCTGGTCCATTCGGTGGATGTGTCCCAGTTCAGATGGCCGGTGCTGCAGGTGCTGGTATGGTTCCTTGAATCCAACATTTCCTACTGCTATGCTAATGATAATTCAAGCTGCTCCCGCCGCTGCTCCCGCCGCTGCTGCTGCCGGTAATGCCGGTGCTGCTGGTATGGTGCTTGTATCCAACCTTTTCGATGCCGTTCTAACATGCTTCTAGCGCCCGCCGCTCAGGCTGCCACTCCTCAAGCTGCCGGTGCCGCTGGTGCCGCTGGTGCCGCTACTGGAGCCGGCGCCACCACTGCTGGTATGTATCTTCTTTCCTAATGATCGTTATACTGGCTAAACCATCTTAGGCGCCGCTGGAGGCAACACCGCGAATGCTGCCACCCCAGCTCTCAGCAACGATGACCAGGAGGAGGAGGTCACCCGACGTGGTGCCCCACTTCTCACAAACGACGACCAGGAGGAGGAGATCGAGTTTGTCGCCCGCGACTTCACGGCATAAGCGACTCACTCCATCCATCTTTCCTCTTAGCTTCGGCCGAGATGATCGCCATGACTTGCTAGTCTTAGGAGAAATTTGTATATGTAAATAGAGATAGTGCGTGCATAGCTTGGACGTTGGGGGGAGCTTGCAAGGTGCGGTGCTGGAACGCTGCTATGACTGATGTTTTCTACTTGGGAACCTGATTATTGCCGCTCCTTATCGTATTTGATTTCCACAGAAATAATAGACTAGTGATTGCTTTACTCTCCTCCCCTTGCAAGCCTCTCGTAGTCTCCACCATACTCTTCGCATCGTTCTCTCCAATTCTTTCAGATTTGATGACTGATAATTCAATTCTCATATTCTGCCCTCGTTGCCTTAGGTTGACGTCTAGCTAAGCTTTCCAAGGTTCTAAGCTTTCCCTGTTCGCAGATCGTGGAACCGTGTCCGTGACCCCCTCGTCTCAAGTCCGTTTCAAGACACACCCAGAGCTAGACCCACCTCAAACCTCGCTTCTGTATTTAGATTATCGAAAAACTGTTTCGTGCCAAATGCGGTTCGGACTGCGATGAGAAGCCCCGAGTCAAAGGCCCGCTGCAAATCCTGAGGCTGGGGTGTTCGATCATAGCGAGGTGCGTTTTGCGTCGTGGTGGTCATATTATCGCTGTGACGAGGTTTCAAAGCGGATTTATCTAATCTAACCTATGAATTTTACATGAGTTCGTTTTATTGTGGGAAAAAGGAAAAAAGGGGTTTTTCCGTTTTTCTTTTGGCGCATTGGGACGTCTCTTCTTCCGTTAAGTTGAATGAATAAGTTATTCCGACAGAGTTGAAATACATCGCATGATTGCATGTTCCGCCCTATTGCGTGTTGTCGCTTACGACGGAATATAAGCGGGTTCTCAATTCAGAAGAGGGGGCATCCGCTTAAGGCCCTAGGTACCCAATGAAATGCGGTAGATTGGTGTAATTGTTGGGAATAGGAAGGTTGCGTTTGTGATGACGCACTGGTAGACACTATATCTATCGTGTGCAAAAATCGGTAGATTTCCTTGGCGACACATCAACGTTCGCGTTACGCGTTGTTTTTACATACAAACCAGCCACTTTTGTGAATTTAACTGTGTTAACCTAGTTTTTTGCCCTAAACTTCTTGTAAGTTATTAGCTAAGTTAAGGCTATAGATATACGCCTAAGGGCCTATACTAACTGCTTTTTTGGTGTTGCAGGAGTCGTAAAATGGTGACCCAGAGGCCCCGGCGGGCTAAGAAGCCTACAGAGAAGGCCACAGAGGCTGCTACTGCTCCTAGGGCAGCGCGTGAAGGTGGCCGCGCCTGAGGAGGTGCTCATGGAGGCCCATCAACGCAGTCGCAGCGTAGGTGTGTACGCTAGGCTTCTTTACTAGAGGCTAACAGGCTCTTAGTAGTAGCGCGCCTGTTAGAGAGTCCTACTCTAGTTACTAGAGCTCCTGCAGCAGAGCTAGAGCTACAAGACCTGCTGTTGTTGCCACCCCTTGTCGCCTTAGTGCCTTAGCTAGGCTCTCTGCCTACCTAGGGCAACGTTACTACTCTATAGCCTGCTTAACGTGTTGTTAACTTCTTATCCCCCTTATAAGTCTTAGTCCTTATTAACTTTAAAATCTACTATTAATTAATTATTAATAGTAAAGGTGTTGTTGCCTAGCTACTTAAAAAAGTGCTGTTAGTGTTTTTTAAAATAGAAGAGGTAGAGAAGGTAGTAGAGGAGCTAATTGCAATGCTAGAGTTAATAATTAACAGGCAAGACTACAAGATAGTTAGCTACAGAGTTAAGTTTAAGCTAGGTAGGCGCTTAGCTACATAGATTTAATTAACGCTTACTAACTTTAGCTTAGTTAAAAGTAGGTAATTACTTAACACTATAAACTATTAGATTAGTAAGGGCAGTCTAGTTAAAAGAGTAAAAGTTAAAATTAAAGTAAGAGTAAAAGTTAAGGCGCTTAATAAGGCCTTTAGGCGTAACTAGTTGTTTAATAAGCCCTTATCTAATGTACCTAAGACTGCAACTTTAGCTAAGAGAAATCTACATTATACACAGCAACTGCTTAATAAGGCTTAGGTTATATAGCGCGTTAAGCAAATCTTATTTTAGGCTAACTAGAAGTTGCAAATCTACTAGATGTAAGAGTGTAGAAATAGCTAGTGTAGCAACTTTAGTAACTAGTGCTAGGTCTTATAGTCTACCTTTAAACACTTAGCAATCTAGCTAGCTAACGCTAAATCCTAGGTAAATAAGTGTATTAAGAGCACTGCGTTAGTTGCTGTTTTACCTCTTACTTTAATTAATTACTAGCGCTCTACAGCAGGTAGGAGGAACTAGTTAAGGAAAAACAGCTGTAAGAGTAAAAAAAAGTGTTAGAGTAGCTTACTAAGCTTTTTAAGTAACTTTAATAAAGAGTTTTAGCGTAAGCAGTAGAAGCGTAAAAAGTGTTAGGCTAAGGAGTAGGCTATAGAGCAGGAGCAAGAGTATTAGGATAGAATAGAGGAGAGGTGTTAGTAAAGGCTAAACTGTTAAGCGCTATATTTATAGCTAAATATAAGGTTTTATAGCTAACCTGCTGCCCTACTTAGTTACTTGTTTGCCTATTCTTAGCACCTCTTAGCAGCTAGTTCTTACACGCTGCCTAGCTACTTACTTTACCTAGTAATTACTTCCTTTACTAAGTAGCTGCTAGTAACACTAGCTGCTCTTAAAGTGCCTGTTTTAAGCTTAAGCCCTATAATAGCTGCTAATTTTTGTAGTATAGTAAAGAAGTTCTTTAACTAGCTAGTTATAGAGTAGCTAGTAGATAATTATAATAACTATTTTTAAGCTTAAAAAGTAGTAGTTAAGTAAAAGTAGACTATTAAAAATCTTAAAAAGATAGCAAATATTAGAGGTAAGTTATATAAAATTATAGTTAGTAAGCTGTACAGGCTTAAAAATAGAGTTGTTTAGCACCTACAAGAGAATTTACAGTAATATAAGGAGTACTATAGGGCTGCTAAGAGGCTTGTAGGGCTTAGTAGAGGTAGAGGTGGTGTAGGTAGTAGTAGTAAGAGCATTTAATAGGCAGATTGCTATTATGTAATTACTAACTAGTACTTTTTTTATATATAGAACATTAGATTAATTAAACTTAGAAAACTACTCTCTTATTACCTCTACTTTACACCCTTTACACGCCTACTACTTCTACATCTTCTGCCTAGCCTTAAGTAGCGCGTTGTTTAACAGTTTATATAGCCTACTAGCTATGTACTTAAAGTGCTTTTTTACAAAGTAATTATAGTAACTCTTTTAGATAGATAACCTTAAAAAGTTACTAAAGTTAGTAAACTAGCCTTAAGTAAGAAAGTAGTTATGCTAGATTTATGCCTTTAGTACTTTAAAGGTAAGCTTAATTAAGTTAAAGTTAGGTAAGTATAGTAGCAGAAAATAGACTATATAGCCTTTAGATTTAATTACTTAAACAACTTTATAGTTTATATAGATAGAGATGTTGTCTAGCACTACAACTATTAGCTAGTTGCTGTATGTTAAGTGTAAAGTTAGCAGCAGGTAGCTCTTTAGCTAGCTTATAAAATTTTTATAGCTAAAGTAGCCCTTTTTTAAGCTAGTACAGAGAAGATATCTGTTAACTGTATACGCAGGTAAAATAGCCTATGTTTTTCTGCGTTGTACGTCTTAGGTGTACTAAGCCTTATAGCCTACTAGGGCGTATGTGTAGTGCCTTTAGCTTATTTTCTTATTAAAGATTAACTTGTTAAGAAACACTAAATTATTAGCTGTAAACTGCCTTATATAATTATAATAGGACTCCTAAAGCTCCTTATTTTAGCTAATTAAAAAGGGCCTAAGCACCTACTTACTTTACTTGCGCTTTTACAGCAGCTAGGAGATAGTTGTCTAATAGACCTGTACACCTCTCTCTATCCACAACTAGTACGCTGTCTTGTCCTAATACATCTAGCTACTCTAAAATAGCTTATTAAACAATGCCTGCTTATCCTTAGAGCCTATTTTAGGTGGCTAGCTAAGCTTTACGTTAGGATTGCGCAGTTTCTAGGTGCTGCTATAAAGTTTTAGGTTCTGCTTAATCTAGTACACCTCTGCCTAAGAGACGCCCTCCTGCGCTGTAATATCCTTACAAGGCCAGCCTAACAGCAAAAAGCAATATATGTTAACGCGCGTACATCTATTAAGGCTGCAACAACTAATAGTTAACTCTTAAAAGATTACTAGTACGCGTTGTGTGTTTAGGGCTCTAGAGACGCCGCAGGCTTAAAACATAGAGTCTTACAACACTAAATTTTTGTTAGTATAGGCCCTTAAGCATACTGTTATAGCTTTAATTTAGTTAACAACTTACAGCTAGAAAACTAACTTAGCATTATTAAATTTACAAAAGTAGCTGATTTGTATGTGAAAACGTGTTAGATTGAAGCACTGTTTCTGGGCTTCCTAAGATGAATGATGGGTTTGGATATGATGTATGGGATGATTGATTGATTGTATTGATGGTGTTCATTTATCGATCCTTTTTTTCTGCTCTACTCGTGTTGCTCGGCTTTTTGTTTTGCCGATCCGAGTCCCTCGCGCACTTGCCCTATGCGCGACCAGCTTGCAAAATGCTGCAATTTTCTGCAATTTGCTGCAAACTGCTGCAACATGCTGCAATTTGCTGCAACATGCTGCAATTTGCTGCAATTTGCTGCAAACTGCTGCAACATGCTGCAATTTGCTGCAATTTGCTGCAATTTGCTGCAACATGCTGCAATTTGCTGCAATTTGCTGCAAACTGCTGCAACATGCTGCAATTTGCTGCAAACTGCTGCAACATGCTGCAAAATGCTGCAAAATGCTGCAATTTGCTGCAACATGCTGCAAAATGCTGCAATTTGCAGCAACATACTGTTCGAGCTTATTGCTCGTACTATGTAGCAGCTTTCGTCAAGCGTTCCTCCTGTCTTGACAGTAGGTGCGCAAATCTGACAAAACGACGCGTAACACGAACGTTGATCTATTGTGTGCAAAAATCGGGAAATTTCTTGGCGTTCCTCGGATCTTTTTTTCCCCCACCAAAATTGTATGGGAGATCAGAATCTCAATAGAATTCCCAATATATCAACAAATAACAATTAGATTGGCCCTAGGTAGGTTAAAGCCTTTAGTTTGTATAGAGAAGCGCCTATACTAACTTTTTTAGGAGTAACAACGCGTTTGTTTGCGATGTATCGCGCTCATAGCGTCTCCATCCTTCCTGGCCGGCCCTAATCACCCTAATATCTTAAACTAAGCACCTAAGGGCTTAATAATCGCGTTTGTATAAACATCTGTTAGTTTCTCCTGCTCAGATGGCCTAGAACTGCAATTGCTAATTGTAAGGGTTGTTCTCTTCACGCAGTTCACAATGTAGAGAACAATCTTAAGGCTTATAGCAGCGTCTATAAGCTACCTACTATAAAGCTTAGAAGACCTTCTAAAATCAGCAATAAAGATGGCAAAGCTCTGTTTAAGGAGTTAATCTGCAGCAGATGGAGATACCAGGACAAACAAGCCTATTAGCTATAGATGGAAAGAGGCGTGAAGGTTAATAGATCTACAATCTCCTGTTACCTCGCCCAGCATGGATAGAGCAGGCGTACCTTACAGCCTTTCTTACAGGCTTGTAATAAGGAGCTTTAAGAGCTCTACTATTACTTTCTCTGTTAGTTTACATAGAACAATTTAGTGTTTCTTAATAAGTCTATCTTTAATAAGAAAACTAGCTAGCAGCATAAGGCTTATAGGCCTGTAGGCTATAAAAGTTAATATACTCAGGATATAAGGCGCGGGAAGACGTGGGCCATCCTCCCGGCCTATACAGTAAACAGATACCTGCCTTGTATAGGGGTAAAGGAAGGATATTTTAATTATAAAAAGTTTATTAATTAGATTAAGCAACGCTTCCTCTCTTTGCTTTAAGCAACCTACAGGACCTAGCCTATAGTTATAGTCCTTAATAACGTCTTAATCTATTAGAATAAAGCTGTTACAACTATTCTTAAGGCTGCTAGCTATGTTGTCTGTTTCCTTTTACTATACTTGTCTAACTATAATCTTATTAAGTTAACTTTTAGGGTATTAAAGGTATAGATTAAAAGGAACTATCTATACTATTAGTAGTAGTATATAAGCTTTAGCCTGTTCCTTAAGGACATAATTAAGAGCAGTAAGTGTAATTATTTTGCTAGAAAACACTTTACATACGCTGCTAGAGGGTTATATATAGAGCTAGAGAAGCTTAATTAGGTAAGAGCTAAAATTAGCGCTTAACAGAGTTGCAATAAGGATTCCTAGGATAACAGAGACTATAAGAATATTAGGTTGTAGAATAATAAGACATTAAACTTTAATTAACTTTATTTAGCTACTAAAAACCCTACATTTATTAGAATTCTAAGTCTATTAAATTCTCTTTTTAGCACTTAATCTCTGCTTTATTACCTTATAAATATTTAATAGTTCTTAAGCAGTTTAATATTTAAGTTTAAATTAATAAAGCTTATTATAAAAATAATATACTATCTTATCTTTTAACCTAAATAGAGCTTTTACTACTACTATATATAATTTACTTTAAGAGATTAACATCTTTTTAAGATCCTTTAACATCTACTTTTACTTTATTACTACATCCTTTACCTATATATAGTCCTTGTAATTTTTAACTAGTTATTGTTTAATAAGCTAGTTAAAAAACTTTTTTACTAACACTTATAAGTTATCCTTCCTGCTGCTAGTAATAAAGCTTAAGCTTAGAATAGGTATAAGTTATTTAGGAGTCTCTAGGCAGAGAGTAGCTATTAAAGAAGCAAGAAGCAGATAAAGTACATTTAAAAATAAAAATAGCAGATTTTTTAGACCTAACTGTCACAATTGTGCACGAGTAAGGTTATAGAGCTTTACAGAGGTCTAGTTTAATTACTACGTGAGGTATTATAGTAGGTACAAGACGTTGTGTAAGGAACAGGAAGGTTTAGGAGGAAATTAGCAATTAAATACTTAGCTTAGAAGTCTAAGCGCTTTAAGTATAAATTAAGCCTATTCTAGGTTTAGTTAGTGTTAAGGCAGTTTATGCTTAAGTTTATGTCTATGTTGTGTTGTGTTTGTGTTAGACGTGCACTAATAATACTCTAGTACGCGTCTAATACAGTTATGTCTAGGATCTAGGGAGGATACTATAACAGTACCCCCCCTCTTATTAGAAAGGGAATTCTTTACATTAGTAGTTCTAGCATTAGGTTGTCTTTATTAGGGTACAAGTTTAGTTTAGATAGGTATTAGGCGTAGAATTAGGTTACTACAGAGTTCTCTTACAAGGCTTCTGCAGGTTTCTACAATAGTTTGTTGTATCTAGTCTATTTTATAAGGTATTTATAGATATATTTCTTCTTGTTAAACTAAATCTATTTAACGTCTTTTATAACATATTCTAGTTTGTTGTTTATAATAATAGGTTTAGGTAGCAAGTTTAGCTGTCTAGGTAGATAGTTAGATTTAGAGGCTGCTTAGCGCAGCAATAATACGTAGAACATAGGGTGTATCTTTATGCTGTTAGGTAGGATTAATTAGTAAGCATGCAATAAGACTATATAGGCTACTATAAAGAGGCTAAGGTTCTTCTAATTAAGTTTTTTTAATTATTAGTTTATTTAGATATTTCTAGCGTCTAGCCAGACCTTCTCGCCAGCTGCATACGCAGGGGCGGGGGTTTAAGATTAGTTTACGTACTCTTATTAAAAAGCTTAAGCTTATGTAAGCTCTTTATAAACATATTTAAATATGTTTTAAATTTTATTAATAAGTCTATTTACATCTATTATTTATACTAATTAATAAGTTAGTTAGAGAGTATTTATAGGTAGTTTAAATCCTATTTAGGGGTAGTATCTATAGTTTACTAAAAACAGAGATACTTGTGTTAATTTAAATATTATGTTATTAGCTTTAAACTGTGCTATAGCTAACTATTTTACTTAGTTGTCCTACTAGTAGTTTGTGTACGCTTGTAGGACTTATTCTATTACAGCGTTTGCGTTCTTAGTCTAGCTGTTAGTCTCTAGGTAAAAAGCTGTAGATAGATAGAGAATAATTTAGAGCTGTTTATAGAGTTTGTCCTAGAAGGCTAAGACAAACTGCGTACCTCTGTCTAATATAATTGTGTTAGGCAGGCTATAGTAAACTTATATGTATTAGTAGAATAACTAGGCTATATTAAGGGCAGTTATAAAGGAACATAGTATTAGGTGTTAATACTTAGTTAAGTAATTAATAACTACTATAATATTTATATACCCTTTAGATAGAAGTAGGTCTATAATAAAATTAATTAATATATCTTTTTAAGCTTATTTAAAGATTAAAAGCAGTTTAAGCAGGCTATTATACTTTTTTTAAAAGGCTTTTGCTTTACA